>NC_137818.1:24230237-24235237 GCF_963921795.1 Nannobrachium achirus
AGCATTGGCCTGGGTGTTTTTAAAGAAGCAATGAGCAGATTTCCTGTGTTTGTGGGTCTGTGGAACAGGAGCCACCAGGGCGTTGTTGATGGAATTGCTTTAGATCCTGCAGGGGCAGGACTTTCCAGGGCAGAAGTTAAGTCTTGTCTGCGTTGAGCTTGAGGTGGTCTGGGAAGACATCCACTGTGCGATGTTCTGCCAAGCATGCAGTGATGCACTCTTCAGCCCATTTGGCGGAGGGTGGGGGGGGGGGGGGGGGTTTGGGGTTTGGGGGGGGGGGGGGGGAGAAAAACAATCAGTTGAGTGTCATCAGCATGACCATAATAGTGGTGACGGTGATTTCAAATTGTCAATTTATGTGCACTGTCATTATGTATGAGAGCCAGTGATATTAAATTCACTCTTCTCTTCTCTCTCTTTTTACAGCTCCACCCCCCAGCAGATTCAACAGGAGAGTTTCAGGTAAGCGTGTGTGAGTTTGTTTGGGTACACTACACTTTGTGTAATTTTGTGTTTGTCTGCAGAATTGGTGTGTGTGTGTGTGTGTGTGTGTGTGTGTGTGTGTGTGTGTGTGTGTGTGTGTGTGTGTGTGTGTGTGTGTGTGTGTGTGTGTGTGTGTGTGTGTGTGTGTGTGTGTGTGTGTGTGTGTGTGTGTGTGTGTGTGTGTGTGTGTGTGTGTGTGTGTGTGTGTGCCTGCCTCTTGTGTCTCTCTCTGTAAGACGTGATGTTTGGCTTGCTCTCCTGTGTGAATCTCAGTTCTTCTGATGGTGTGTATTCATGTGTGACCTTGGCTGCTGTTTTCCCACACACGCACAGAGACGCACACACACAAGCCTGCATTACTGGCCTGGTGTTTACATACCAGTAATTACATGTCATGGTCCGTCACACAGTCTGGGTGGGGCATGGTGATGCTAATCTCTGCCAACGCGCACGCGCACAGGCACACACTCACACACGCACACAAACCCATCACTCTGTCTAGGTTTCTAATAACCAGGGTGCCTGCAGGTCCTGAAAAGTGTGTTCTCATTTCCGAGCATTTGTCTTGATACTTCTAGTATGAAATCTAACAGCTCACACTCACACTTTACTTTTCTGTCATTTTATTTCTTATTTCCACTGGTTAAGTTTATCTTCTATTTCATTCTAATCTGGGTACTTTATTTTGTATTATTTTATTGTTTACATGTAATTTGGTAAAACCTGTGGTCACCCTGGCCTGAATCACAATCAACATCTCATTATTCACATGGTGAATAAACACACAGCAGTTTGTCTGTTTGGTGCCAACATTTAAAACATTTTAAGTTTAATTTATACTTTTATTAATCCCCCATCGACAGCAGGGAAGGGTCTTGTATGTATATCTTACGTTGTTGATTGACAGTCAATCACAATCTGTGTATAAGCAGCCCATTATAAGAAGCATATTAAGTTTAACCCCTTTAGGACTGAGGCTGATTATAAAAATGCCTTCTAAATCCTGACCTAAGATTTCGAAAAAACTCCAAATATCTATTCAAAAATTACAAAAGATGTATGTTGCTATATACTGTACATAGCAACAACTACCCCAAAAGGGGCTCCCGTCTCTTTGGTTCTTCAAAAGTTTGAGTCTCGTCTGACCTTCAGGGCCTATTTCACCAAACCCTGACTGATTTAGAGGATTTGGGTTAATGGATTATATTATGTGGAGATTACAGCCAGCCCATCAAGACGATGCTCCTCTGTGAGGTTAGCATAGTTAATCTGAGGCTGGAGAATAATACATTTCGCAGTTTCGTACCTGTCCTTCTGTCTGTCTGACCGATCAGTGCCATATTGCTTTTGCGCGCTGCCAGCAGGCCAGGAACCTCTTCTCCCGAATATGTTCATTTCATATTTTCATTTCATTTTATCACTGACAACTATATAAGGCTATGGACCAACACTAGCCAAATTGGTGTCCATCCGGCTTAGTGGATGTACCGGTACTAGCCAATTGCACTAGGGATGGTCCGATCAGGTTTTTTGGAACCGATCAGTGAGCACCGATCACAAAAGTTTGATCACCCGATACCGATCAATCACCGATCCGATCAAGTTATTATTTATATTTTCTAAATGTTAATGTTTTAACTTTAATTCATTAATTCACTCATGAATTCATTTATATATTTGCCTTATAGTTATTTACTAGCATTACTATGTATTTATTATCATAGCAGTAACTAATTATTCCTTCAGCACTGTGGAAATCAATACCCCAAAATGGCCTCAAGTGGGCATACTGAACGGCTGGTTGATCGGATGCACCGATCCGATCGGATCGGTGAATTTACCTTTTGATCTAAACCACCGATTATCGCCGATCACGCTTTGATCGGCCCGATCCGATCCATTGCTGATTGATCGGTAACATCTCTAAATTGCAGACATGCAATTCGCCAGCACAAGCCAAGGCTTGAGGCTGAAATGCCAACATTTGAAAATTGCATTGTCATTGCACATATCAAGTATCACTGGCAAACAGTGCGGATTCTCTCTCTTCTGAGTGTGCGTTCCACTGGCATCTTGTCTGTGTAAAACCAGGAAATACCAAGTGACATTGTAGTTAGGGGTTAGGGTTATTCATGTAATAAAAATGTTTTTCAACAAATCTCATAGTTACACCAAAATTGTTCTTGTGTAGCACTTGTTTTTTTTTTTTGGTGAAGACATCTACTTTATACGGCCCACTGCCATAAGTTGCCAAACTTCCTTGCTCAAAGGATTCACTAAGCAAATATTGGGTGATATAGATTACGAGATACATTTGAATGACAAATCTAAGAGAAAGCTGGAGGAAGGTAGCAGATTACCTGAACCTCTGAATGGCGTCATATTGTAGTTTAGACAGAGCCCAACAAAAATAAATTCTTCTCTAAAAGTGGAGTATGCATCGACCCTAAGGGGCAAAAAATGCTTGTCACTGCATACTACTTCACTATTATTATTAGAGCATGCCTCCTGGCTGATTTGTGTTCTACTGACCACACTTTTCTAGTTTAAAAATACTATATTCCAGTTCTCCACCTTCTCCACCCATCGCATTAGTCTGTTTGTCTATGCTCCTAACCAAAAATGATTTGGCGGTCGTGTCAATGAACTAGTTGGGTCACCCACCCTCTCCACCAGACCCCAACGATAACCATTTATGACCGCCACATGTCAGACCACAACAACCCTGACTCCAGCCAACCAAGTCACAACCGTCCACAAGTACAAGTCATTATCTGCAGCGTCTTAATCTCAACACACAAACGTCACTCTGCTGTTCCACTACAGTAGAAGATAACACATCGCCTCTGCAGTCTTTAGGCGATAATGTCCTCCCCTCACTGTTAAGCGTTGCATAACACATTCCCCAAACTTCTGCTTCTCTTTCTTTCTGTTGCATTTATTCACGTTATTCCTGGCCCCGCCCCCGGTTTCCTGTTCATATCCTGAAAGAGGCGGAGCTGGCCTGAAAAACATAATTTGGTTTCCTGTTGTCCTTGCATTAAAGTGCCAGTAGTTGGCGTTCTAGGCTCTGGGATCTGAATGTACATGGGTTGCCATGTCCGCTTATAATAAGCAATTTGTGTTTCTAAAAAATAGTATAGTTGCTTACTTTCTAATATTTTTTAAACCAGTGGTTCCCAAATCTTTTCATATCAAGGACCCCAGATTAACATATTTGTCCACAGTTGCAGACCCCCATCTGAAAATATGTGGTGCCAGGGACCTCCACACAGATTTATGTTGTTAAAATGTTTCAAAAATATTCAAATTTCTTTTTTTCCCCTAAATATTTTTTTAAATAGCAAATATACAAGCTCACAATGTGTCACAATGGGTTACATGTCTCCATTCCGACATGTCTCCTTTTTGACATGTCTCCTTTCCGACACTAACCCTATGCCTAACCCTAACTCTAAACTTAACCTCTGTGGAAGTGTTGCCACTCTGACAATAAGAAGTCAATGTCGGAATGGAGATACGTCCCCGTCGCAATGTGACACATTGTGAGCTTGCTGATCTGCTATTTTCAATTGTAAATGTAAAGTAGTATAGCCTAGTTGCTTCTGTTGGGCTTATTTCTTTGGCAAAATCTGGCAACAGACAAGTCCGTGTCACTTCCTTACTTGGGAGGAAGTGAAAAGATGTTTTTTTAAGCACACACCCTCTGTAAAAGAAAATGGCAGCCTCCATAGAGAGGGCCAGGAATATCTGCTTGCTCTGTGTGTGTGTGTGTGTGTGTGTGTGTGTGTGTGTGTGTGTGTGTGTGTGTGTGTGTGTGTGTGTGTGTGTGTGTGTGTGTGTGTGTGTGTGTGTGTGTGTGTGTGTGTGTGTGTGTGTGTGTGTGTGTGTGTGTGTGTGTGTGTGTGTGTGTGTGTGAGTCTGTCTGTCTATAGCAGGGGTGTCGAACTCATTTTGGGGTGAGGGCCGAATTGGATGAAAGGCGACTTGATGAGGGCCGAACCAGTCGCGGATCGGATGGCATGCACACTCGCGCACATGTTCGCTCTGTTTTTCTTCCTGTCGTCTCAGCCACTGCTGTAGCTAGCAGTATAGCAGTATATCATTTTACAAATTGTGTTTATTATTAAGTAAAATAGCTACTTTCATTATTGGTATTACAGTTGCAGTTAGGTACGAGAGATGCTATTTTTTTAAAGGAGTAGTTCATCCCCAAAATGACTTTTTTTTTCTTTGATTACTCACGCCATGGAGTTCAATAATATATTTTTATGTTATTTGTCGCATTACTAAGACAAAAATGTGATAATAGTACACTCCCCCCATTGATTCCGGATGGGGACCCACATGGGAATCAATAGGCATGCATTTATTGTAATCAAATTTCTGTTTTAGGAATGAGTCTCCATTGGCTCCATGGCATTTTGGGGGTGAACTACTCCTTTAAGAAGTGCCAATAAGAATAAACCATTTGATAATATAATAATTCAATTCCTGATAGTCTCTGCTATAATTTG
>NC_137818.1:24240237-24382737 GCF_963921795.1 Nannobrachium achirus
CCTTTCTCCTGTCCAGGAGCAGTTTTCAGAGGTGTTGGATGCCATGTTTGAGCAGCGGGTTCAGCCCCAGGACCATGTTATTGACCAGGGAGACGATGGAGACAACTTCTACGTCATAGAGAGGTCTGTCTGTCTGTCTCTGACTGACTGTCTGTCTGTCTGTCTTGACAACCTTAACCTCGCAGTGTGTGGGAGGAGGGGGGGGGGGGGGGGCTAAAATAGTTAATAATTGTATACTCTCATTGTGTGATTCGGCATCTGCCTTTTCATATACAGTATTATGCATTTGTGTGTGTAAAATGTAGGTACATTTTCATTGCCAGACTTAACTTACTGTAATTGTTCCCATGTCCTTTCAGTGAGCGACAAGTTGATTAAATGTATAGCAGGGTAGGAAACGATCTTGTAACCCATCGGCTTAATATTAATTTGATTTGTCATTTATATACAGCATATTTTCGCTAATGATAAGCCAATGGGCAATTTCCCCAAATTCGTCTTTGTTACAACTTGAGATACGAGTTGTAGTAGAAGGAATATGAAGGTTTACAGAAAACTGCGAAAGACTACGTGAGAGAATGTTCTATTAAGTAAATAAAGTACGTAAATATTGGTGTTGCATCAACACGGGGAAGAGGAAGTAACCCATTCCCCTCAGAGGCTAGCCTGTGACTGATCGGTTCTGAGACTCATCCACCTAAAAAACTATTTTTACCAGCCTTAGTTATCTTAACATACCGGTCAAAATCCTTCTCAAACTGATTGTTGGTTATC
This sequence comes from Nannobrachium achirus, assembly GCF_963921795.1. Taxonomy (NCBI): domain Eukaryota; kingdom Metazoa; phylum Chordata; class Actinopteri; order Myctophiformes; family Myctophidae; genus Nannobrachium; species Nannobrachium achirus. The sequence continues at coordinate 24,241,012 of NC_137818.1, forward strand.
ATCCAATTGCTAATTTCTTTCTGTTGCCTATTTGTACCCCCACATATACCCAGCTACAGTACCAAAGCAGTCCTGTCCTTGTCACTTTTCATCTGCACACAGCCAGAACAACACAGTTTGTTGGCTACACATGCACTAGGCACACACTGACCTTTAACGAGAGCATGCCTGCCTGATTCTATACCATACCAGGGTATCTACTCAACTGTGGAAACTCTGCTTATGACATGAGCAGGATTCATTTGGTGATGCACAATTGCATTGTGACTAATTCTATAAGATTACATCTTCACACAATTATCTTAAAAGTGAGTGTGTTCGTACGTCCATGTATGCCTTTTCTCAAGACTTTTAAAGCTGCCTTTAATTCTTACATTTTAGGTGGATAGAAATATTGCATTAGGGCAACAAGGGTTATCGATACGGACCTTTAGGAAAATGCTGTTAAGTTGGAATAGGATGTTACAAAGAACCTGGACCCTGCGAAGGGGATTAGTGAGGAACTTGTTGAAAGAGGAAATTCTGCTAATCGCGTACATATACATGTCGCGCTAGCAAGCACCCACACACAGAGTCAGTCTCTCTGCTGACAAGTCCTGTCCTTAGGCTACAGATAAACTGTGATTGGCCAGTTATTTAACAAGTCCAGAGGCCGACGCCCACCACTGATGACCTTTAATCTTGTCAGGGGGCTGGTGGGAAATAAATCACACTCCACTTCTTCTGGCTGGAGGTCTCTTCCTCAATGTAATGTGCTGTGTCTTATTCTGCTCTCCTTCTCTCTCCCTCCCTCCCTACTTTGCTGTTTTTCTGATGTTGTCCTTTTATTGGGCCCTCCCTCCTATTTGTCCTTTCTGTATTTTCTTCCCCTCTATTCCTTTAATGTTATCATATCATCTCTTCTTTTTTTCCCTCTCTCCATATACCCACCCCTCTCCCTCCATCTCTTTCTTTCTCTTTCTTTCTCTCTCTCTCTCTCTCTCTCTCTCTCTCTCTCTCTCTCTCTCTGTGCAGGGGAGTGTTTGACATATTGGTTAAAGGAGTATGCGTGGGACAGTATGACAACAAAGGCAGTTTTGGTGAGCTGGCGCTCATGTACAACACACCACGTGCTGCAACCATCATCGCCACCCAGGAGGGGTCGCTATGGGCACTGGTGAGTCTAAAACCCTTGTCTTTCTCTTCATGTCTTCTTCACTTACTATTTTCTATCTCTGACTCTCGCTCTCACTCTCTTACACAGAGGCATGAGCCATCCTGGACAGTTTTTTACTACATTTTTTACTCAACTAATGCAAACTCGTTCATGCACAAGCACTCACACACACAAGAAGTACAAGTCAAATGTGTTCTATTTTCTTCTTTGCCATTTGTTATTTTTAATTGTATTATTCAGTGATCTTTGTACAATTACCATTTTTAGTGGCAGAAACCCAATTTTTATAAACTGGTGGTATTGGTTATTCATTTTAAGAATGGACTATTTTCTCTCTATGAATGAAGTTACTCTTTTAACCACACTTGTTTTGTAATGTTGCCACCCTGTGGTCATAGTGAGGAAGTGCAGCATCAATAGTACAAAATACATTTTAGGCATTTTTCATGCCTTTCTTTTGCAAAGACCAATAAAGATTAAAAAAAGAGAGAAAACAATGTAAACATTTAGGCTATCAGACTTGTGTCCAGAGCGACATAAAAAACGACAGGGCCAGAGTAAGTACTGTAAACCTTGGTCAAACCAGCAACAGGCCAAGGACTTAACCACATTAACCCTGGTGTTGCCATTTTGGGCATGTCATTTTAGGTGGGGAAAAGCAATCTAAATATTTTCATATATTATTAAAAATAAATCTAAACTAATGAAAATAACAGCTCTATTATAAAGAGCTATAACAGCTCGTTGGCTATTATCGTTATTTGTCATACGATATAGGGTTTACAGGGGAGTACCACTCATTTTCAACTGAAAAGCTCCACCGGCTGCCTATCTGTCCGTCACGTCACACTTTTGCCCCTACTCTTATCTCTGGCACCTTTGGCCCTATCGATGCCAAACTTTGCACACACACTCCTTGGATGGCAAATCACAACTTCCACCCCTGACAGGCCAATTTTTGCAAAACACATTTTTGAACACTGCTCCTACAGATTTTGGCCCAGAATCATGCAAAGCGCTACACAGTATCTCTAAAGTCATGTCATCAACATGGATCTGTCCCATTTCCCATATTCCCTCCTGATTGGCTACGATTGCCTTCTAAAGTTTGTGTATGCGACGTGACGGTCGCTTATCTCCCGATTAGGGAGTCTTACTGGTTAATATACCTTAGAGTTGTTGTGTGGAAATAAGGAAAGGTCCCCCCTCCTGTGTTGCCAAGAACTGGAGGATTGATTGTGGGGTCATGTGATCAGTGACATCATGAAAGTGTTCTCTTTGGCTTGCAGAGTACACTTTCATGATGTCACTGATCACATGACCCCAGAGTATGACATAATGGCCACCATTTCAGCTGAATTCAATAAACACACAATATGCATATGCTATATACGGCTCACTGGAATATTGTTTGAACTCCGTTTTTCTTCCCAATTTAGTCGTTATGTCAATTAATTCCTCCGTTGTTTGTGCATTTGTGTGCGTGTGTCCTTGTTTCTGTTAACTCCAGGACCGCTCAACGTTCCGTAGACTCATTGTGAAGAACAACGCCAAGAAGAGGAGGATGTACGAATCCTTCATCGAGTCTGTACCACTACTCAAATCACTGGAGGTGAGGAGGAGAAAGGGAGGATGGTTTACATTTGTGGTCCCTTAGCAACAAGACTTCCTTCTTTCTTTCTTTCTTTGCATGTGTCTTTCTCTATCTCTCTTTCTCCTTTCATGTCTTCCTTTTATTTTTTCACTCTTCATATCTCCTACCTGCTTCACTCCCTAGTCCCTTGCCTGGTACCCCTTACTCTCAAAATTCATATGTGCTTTATTGGCATGACCAGGCTGGAACTTATGTATCCAAAACAGAGCAGGAAATTACATTGTGTGTGTGTGTGTGTGTGTGTGTGTGTGTGTGTGTGTGTGTGTGTGTGTGTGTGTGTGTGTGTGTGTGTGTGTGTGTGTGTGTGTGTGTGTGTAGTTATCAGAGAGGATGAAGATCGTGGATGTAATAGACATGAAGCCGTTCGCAGATGGAGAACGCATCATAATGCAGGTAAGGATCATTACTATAAAGCAGAGGTCTTCAACAGGGGGTCCCCGACCCCAAGGGGTAAAATAGCTCTATATTCTGATAGTAATCATTGCTACAGAGTGTTTGGTCAGTAACAGGAGTCTCCATCTCTCTCCAGCTTTTTATCAATCAGGATAAAGAACTCAGTCAGGATACAGACTAAACAAGTGAACAAAACAAAAAACAAAACAAACAAAATAAAACATTTTGTTTTAACCAGAAAATATCGCTTACCCTACCTTCAAGTGCTGGACTCATTGTGTGTGTCAGCTTTAAGTGTCAATGAAATGAAAAATAGCCTATATACAGTATGTATATTTTTTCTCACTTAAAAAGTATTTCCGTGGTCATAATGAGGACATACCTAATGGGACTATCAGCTGAGACTGTGATTGGTTGAGGCACAACAGCTAGGCCTCCTTTTCATACTGGAAACTTAAAAATGAACAAAAAGGCGATTCCATCATGATGTCTTTAATGCTTTTTGTAATGGCCAGTTGAACTCTATTCTAGTCATACTGTTAAGAGTTAATTTATTTTCTAGGATAATTGATGAGATCAGCTGTCTTAACCACTTAAACACTATACTGTATATTTCATTGACCGGAGTCCCTCAGGGCTCTATACTAGGCCCTTCTCCTTTGTTCTCTCTATACCAAGTTCGCATTTTGAGACAATTTACAAGCTCACAATGTGCTGCTGTGTCACGCACTGTATATCTCAGCACACAGCTAAGGGGTTTTGTTCTGCCCTACGCAAAGAAGTAGAGAGCTGATAACCCTCTTAGCTGTTATATAATCACAACATAACATGGCCTTTGATAAAATGGTTACCAAATATGGCAATATGAAAATCATAGACACATTCCAGTTAAAACTGTTTTTAATAACAATTTCTCTGGGATAATGTCATTATCTTTATTGTTTCTACCTTGCTCTGGTGCTCTCTCAACACCCATTTCATATTTATAACTTGTGGGGTGGGCGGAAAGGAAATGAATATTTGTCCAATATTAGTTTTGTGCTTGCTGGTGCTAATCTGCAGTTGGGTTAAAAGCAACTCACTCTGGACCTTTACATATTATCTTTTGTTTTCATGACTTTGTATTTATGGTTTTATCTCAGTGCAAATACATAAACTTGTTGTGGTGAGTGTGTTTGCTGTTTTTCCACAGGGAGACAAGGCTAACTGCTTCTACATCGTGGAGTCTGGAGAGGTGAAGATCATGATGAAGAGTAAAGTAAGTTCACCATCCTCATTAATCCTTTCTTCACTCAGTCCTCTCTTACACACACGCACGCATGCACGCACAAAAACATGGTGCATTTTTAAATATATAGTTCCTTTATCCAAAGTGCTTTACAATGTGCATTACATTAACCCATTCACACTCACATTCAGACATAGATGTCAGAGAAAACGATACAAGGCACCAACCTGCTCATCAGGAGCAGGTAGAGGTTCAGTGTCTTCAGCACTATCCAGGGGGGCAATCAAGAACTTTGCGAATCCCAAAACGGCCTCTCAGTCTCTCCCATCTGAGTAACTTCCACCCATCTTCAGAATTGTATAAGCTAAAATATGGAAAGTGATTTTGAAATTAACACAATCCTTGCCAGCTATTTTGAATTAATCCAACGGTTTACTGGCAGCGGTTTTAGTGTTTTTACCGTGTTTTCCAACGGCGACCACACTTGGGCGTGTGTGCTCCGTTGCCGAGCACACTGTGGCTGTAGTCTGTGTGAGCGAGTGGAATGTTTCCATCCTGTTGTTGTAGTGCCGCCTAGGCACCACTACACAGTGTGTGGATGGGAGCATGTGGTGCTGTGGAAAGCTAGAACCAGAGGAAAGCTTGTTTTTTTTCTGCAGAAGAAGAATTGAACCCTATGGGGAAGTGAATTTCACTTCCGGTTTATCTCGGCATGCATTCGTCCCCTAGCAACCGAGGATCGCTCGGACAGTACAGAACAGCAATATATTTATAAGATTCATTAATAAAGACCAATGGACAGAGATCTCTGTCTATGGCACAAATGTGCTTACTTTTGAAAAGAAGGACATCTCCGTCTTTGGGAAGAAATTAGTTAAAATAGTTGTTTTAGGATCTAATCTTTGCTGTTGATAAAATAAATGTACAGTAAGGTAAACAAGATGTGTTTCAGCGGTAAAGTCCCCAAGGTGGATCCATGTCTACAAGGGAAAAAAATAAATTTGATATTTGGCTAGGCCAGGCCAAAGGCTAAACTACTTACAACACCCAGATAAAAACACACAATTTTCTCCAGACTGTTGACCGTTTTCCACAAACATCTTCTTCTATCGTCATGTCTCATCCTCCTTTCTCCCCTGTGTCTTCAGACAAAGGCAGACCATGCAGACAATGCGGAGGTGGAGATAACCCGTTGCAGTAGGGGTCAGTACTTTGGTGAGCTGGCCCTGGTCACCAACAAGCCCAGGGCGGCGTCAGTCTATGCTGTGGGAAACATCAAATGTTTGGGTAAGGACACGCATGCTCTCTCTCACACATGCACGCACGTACGTGTACATGTCAAGATTAATTGTGCTGTGGTTTGTGGGATGTACAGGTATAGATCTGTCTGTATTTACAACTCTAGTTATCATCTACTGTATATCAGTGGTGCTCAAACACCACCCAAGAACCCCACTTTGTGAACCACTGATCCAGATACCTTTCCCCTATAATGTTAACTTCTCTCTCTCTCTCTCTCTCTCTCTCTCTCTCTCTCTCTCTCTCTCTCTCTCTCTCTCTCTCTCTCTAGTCATAGACGTGCAAGCGTTTGAGCGTCTGCTGGGCTCCTGTAAGGAGATTATGAAGAGGAACATCGCTCACTATGAGGAGCAGCTGGTGGCACTGTTTGGCTCCAGCATGGACCTGAGAGACTGAGCCACCCACACAACACTCCGTGCCTTCTAAACAAACATCCACACACACACACACACACACACACACACACACACACACACACACACACACACACACACACACACACACACACACACACACACACAAACACACTCTCTCAAGGGCATACAGGCAAATGTACGTTTCTTAAAGCCAATCATACACACTGATCCTGTATCTGTTTAATAAGCTTTACACAGACCAAGTTAATGCATAGACACATACAGTACATACAGATAAGCGTGCACATACAGATGATGACGTGCAGTGATGATAAGCTTACATGGATGTTTTTAATTTACATTACCATAGAGACACAATCTTATTCATTTACATTACATTGACCCTTGCACGCGCACGCACACACACACACACACACACACACACACACACACACACACACACACACACACACACACACGTATTTATTAGTTGACTCACTCTGACACACATACTAGTAACACATGCTTTGGTAATTGGTATGGTCACTTTAGTCAAACTCACGCACATGAACTAATATACAAACATGCACACACACACACTCACACCCACACAGAGCTGTAGACAACATAGATCAAATTGTCATTGTTTGAGCCAGCTTCAGCTCTTCAGAAACCATTGTGTTCCTGCTGCAATGACTAACATACACACATACACATCAAAAACACACAAACATGCAATACCACGTGCAGGCTTTGCTGTCACACAAGCAGATAACACACAACAAGCCTCAGCCAAGGACGGAACAATACAAACACACACACTCCTACAGTACATATACACACTCTCAAACACAAACAGGCACCCGCAGTTGCAAAAAGAGACACCTGGTGGGGAAAAACAAGGACAAGGAAAAAACTCAAAAAGAAAAAAAAAAGAAACAAGAAAAGTTTAACGGGGGAGAGAGAGGTTTTAGAAAACATTTTATGAGATAAACAAGAAAAAAAAGCTTTGATAAAATATTATTTAAATAAATAATTAAAAAAATGTGTTTTTCCCTCTTTGGGAGGTTGGAGGTGCGGACGTTTGTGAGCGCACTCCGTTTCTTCTACTGTCGTTGATTGAGTTGAGTTGCGTTCGTGCTGGTGAATATTGCAGTACCACAGAAGAAGTTTAAAAACCAATAAGAAGCCCATGTTTCTGGGCCATTGTTATTCTGTCACAGACACAACATGCATTGTCTACATCATTGTATTAATTATTATTAATGTATTATTACCAACATTATTATATATTCATTTATAGCTTTTTTCTGAGTTTACTTTGACCGATTCTGATTAAATAAAATATTTAAAAAGAAATCACCATCCATCTCAGACAAAATGTAAAACAGAATAAAAAAAATAATCAATCAATTATTAAATACATTATTGCATATTTTTCCTTGATTATTCATGAATGAGTTGTCCTGGATACAAAAATGACAAAAAAAGAATAAAGCAAAAATTTTGTTAAAGGTCTTGTGTGTGTTGAAATTCTGAAGCATGTACTGTATGATGTCTTTTTAGTGACTCAAAGCTAGCATGTAATAATATACTGTAATACACTATGTATGTATGCATATTTGTCACATTCCCATTCTTTTATTTGCCCTGGTTTAGGGGACGGAGAGGGTAATAGGCTTACTCTGGTCAGCTGCTGTATAACCCCCACCTCCCCCATATGAATGTTCTTCTTTTAAAGATTTCTATTGGAGCTTTTTTTATGCCTTTATTGATAGGACAGACTGACAGGAAATGTGGAGCGACACACAGCAAAGATCGCCAGGAACAGGACTCGGACCTGCGACACACTGTCAGGCATTAGAGCCTATGGGCTCTATTTTGATCCTATTTTTATGCCTAAACTTCTTTGCCTTTTTTTTACTATTTTGAAAAACATTTTTAAATACCGTATGTCAAATAGCTGATCTGCAAGCTCACAACATGCAGATGTATCAGCATTTGAAGTATTTAAAAATGTTTTTCAAAATAGTAAAAAAACGGCAAAGAGGTTTAGGCATAAGGCATGGATCAAAATAGAGCCCATTATGTGGTATGTGCCCGGACCGCTAGGCCAGCGGGCGCCCCCTGCTGTATAACCCTGTGTGAAGATATGGTACCTGACCATTCATCACAAGTTACTACTGCATACGCACCAATCCAACTACTTAAGAAACTCACTTCATTGCCCTGTCAAAAGTTCATGGCTGAGGAGAGACACTGGAGTATCTGACTGTCCAGTGTCCACAGGAACCAGTGACCTTCAATGGTTCACTGAATGGCTATTATTATGGTGAGGATGGCAGCCAGCAACTGCACCTGCAGTGTTTTCAAACCAACTCCCTCCCCACACTGTTGGGACCTGTGGGCAAATAAACCTGTGTATTTGCACAAGGTTATCCAGCCAAGGGCTGAACCAGGGGTCATTGCCATGCTGGCTTGTGGTGGACATACAAAATGAGTGGACAATAATTTTACCAGAAACGCCTAAAGAGCTAGTAGCCCTGAATGGAAATCTAATATTTCCAAGTCTTTGCCACCAGACCATTTGTCTGTGTACTGACATTGATGATCCCTGACCTGAACTGAAGGCAATTGTTGATGCAGCCTGTCCAAATTTGGTTGCAGATGATATTTTTCAAATCAGTACATTTACTCATCACAAATCAAATTCCAGTACTGTGGACATTTCTATAGACTTAAGTTATTTATAAATAATAGATATTAGGAACTAGTTCTGAGGAATTCAGAACAAGTGTTAAGTGATGTAGAAGCAGATTTGAGAAAAGTAAGCAAATGCCACCCCTCTATTTGGACTGCACCAGAGAGGGAGAGTTGCTTTGTAAAGGTTCATCCTTCAGGAAGCATAAATGCGCTCTGCAAGTTTCAGATTAGATTTTCAGATACTTTCGACCTTAAGGGTGGGGGTGACCAAAATAATTGGGGTTTAACCTTAAGGAAGCATGAATGGATAATCCAGCCAAAATGTGTGTTGGGTGGGCTAACCGCTCGATATATAAAGATATATAATATCTATTCTATTCTCTCCACTCACAGGACTAATAACCAACAGGAAAAACTTTGTATAGAGTACTGGGAGGTAGGCTGTACTTTTATATATACCAGTAAGACCCCTTAAGGGCGAGGAGCGACCTCGCCATTGGGTGCATGCATGCACACATTCGCCTGGGTGACAGCAGACTGCTGAGCGCTGGCGCTTTGGCATGGGATCAACTTTGACCCAAAAAATGCACAAACCTGGTTGGTTGTTTTAAGTTGGACAAAATGTGGCCATATTTTCACAAATACCGTACGTCAGAGATGACTGAAGTCTGACATCATAGATGTTTGACGTCATAGACCACATGAGACTGACACAATATGTCCACATATGGGCATTCCTAGATATGGGCTTAATATTGATGACATCAGGGATCTCCATATATGGGCATAAAATGGACAAGAACAGAATTAATTTGCAAGAGTACCTTTGATGACATCAGGGATCTCCATATATGGGCATAAAAGGGATTGTATGATGTCAGACGTCATTGGTCTATGATGTCAGACAAGGACATATATTTATAGGCCTATATACATATATACATTTTTTTTCCGTAGAATATATTAAATACCAAAGTGTATTTCTAAATGCAAGTACTTTTTTTTTTATCAAATAGATGAAGTACATAATTTGACAGAGCAACTGACAGTTTTGTCCACCACTTGTGTTTGTAGTAACGCCTCCGTACAAAAGATGGCAGAATATTTCACAGACACCCGAGTAGCTTCGGCAACGCTCTACCTCTTCCTCCAAGGGCTGATCCTGGACCAGTGAAACAACTGAGATCCCCTTTTTGTATGAAATTAAACCTGATCACAGTTCAGCTTGTCAAACCCTTTCGAAGAAGAGCTCTGTGGACCAAGCGTCAAGCTCTAAAAATGTAGGTATAGTATGGCTGGCTACCGCTGATATTTTTAATCTAAAAAGACATCGTTTACTCACTGCATCATATAATAGTATAAAGGCCAACAGCTCAATAAAGCGTAACCGTTAGAAATACACTTTGAGGTGCTTGCTTGCTTGTACAGCTAGTAGTAAAGTAGAACAGTTCGCAATGAATGAGCATTGAATGACAGTGACAGAGTGATAGAGTGATAGTTGTTAATATTCACTGGCGTTGACAAACTGATACAAAGATTGTCTAATTTACGTTCGAGTGTCATTGTATCAGGATTCAGGACGTTCCGGGGGTTCTTTATTATATTTCTGAGTGTGACTCTCTGACCTTATATGGAAGTGTTGGTGTTGCTGTCAAGGGAGGAGGGGGGACTGGACGGGGACAGTCACAGAACCGATTGTTTAGTCTTATACCAGTAAAACGCCCTAAGGGCGAGAAGCGACCGTCAGGGCGCGCGGAAACAACAGACTTGTAAGGGGGGGTGGGGCTTCAACAATTACAGCTCGTGACACCAAGTTTGGAGACGGCACCATGCTTGCGAAATGCGAACTGGAGTTATGGCTGTTTAAAGCCCAGCCAATAGGAGGAAAGAGGGGGCGTTTTTCATTATCAGCCACAAAGTCGTAGCAATTCAATGTACACTTACCACTAGGCTGGTGGTTGTAAAATGGTTCCATATGCTCCTGTAGAACCCCCGAGTATGTATGCAATCACTCTAGTTTTAGTAAAAACACGTTTTAATCAAGATCGCACGGAGAACAACTGCATTACCCATACTGCTAAAACTATACATCCGGTGAAATCGACCTCTCTGATTGGTGGAGATTCTTCTTCTTTTGTATATCTTGCGGTTGCCGCGAAAATAGTCTCGCGTGGCCAGACGGTTGCCTCCGCGATTTGGTCAAATGCTCCCAGCATACAGTCTGGCAAAGCAGAAAGATAAAAATGAGTGCGAGATGAAAGCGGAAGTGAAGCCCCCACGTCACTTCCGTTTCAGTCTCACATCACACATATTTATCATGATATAAATAAAAATCATATAAGCATGTTTAGCTTGCTGCTTAGCAGAAATGACATTTTAAAATATATTTTATTGAACGGTAATGCCCGTTTTCGATACTCGCCGTTAGGGAGCTGCTGTTCCAGACTCTATATAGCATTCAGAGATTGTGGAATAGTTGTCTGGCTACGCGAGACTACCGCGAAAATAGCTACTGCCCCCTGTCTGCCCGGCAGATTATTGCACTTCAGCAGAACTCTGTGGGCGAGTGTCTTTCTTTTACAAATATGATGCACTGTGTTAAAGATGACGATAAGAGCGTCCACAGAGATGACAATCACTACATGTCAGGCCATATGCTGGCCTGGATAACTAAACTGAGCGTGATTTAAGGGATATATTTCAGGAAACAAGTGACATTCGCAATGCATTCTGGGAGTGTAGTTTCCACAATTTTCTAACCCTTGTACCCTGCCCTTTTTTCAGCTTTCTAATTCATTGTTGCATTCAAAAAAATAATAATATTGTCATGATTCGTCACCAGCCGAGGTGGCTTTGTCCAAGGCTTAAAAACGTTTAAATAAATACTTTATGAAATGTCTATGGAAGAAATGAATGGGGAAAACGCTTCCGACACTTGAGTGAAGACGGGGTGGGGCTTCAACTGCGATGCTCTATGGCGGTCTAAGTCCAGACACCAAATTTCGAGACGGTACCATGCAGTTATGGCTGTTTAAAGCCCAGTCAATTCCTAGAAAAACCTATACCTGATTTATGTCACACGACTCACACCCAGTCATTAATCTATGTCCAGGACAACTTGCATCAGTGACATGAACTTTGAGTCCCTTATCCTTTATAAAACAACACATTGAAGGTCAAATTTAACTGAGGATTTTGCTGTGAGGATGTAGGGATGTAGTTTGGCACATGCCATGGACAGGGTGAGTGAGGTTCCATGGGTTCTGTTCTGTCTGTCTTGAACATAAGGAGTAACAGGAATGTTTCAGGACTCAGGAGAGGTGTAGATAACAAGGAAAGACCTCCAAAGGTCTTGTTTTAAATTTAAAAGGTCCAAACAAAAAAGCTTCTGTTTCCCTCTGTTTCCCTTCAACACAGCTTTGTGCTTTATGCATTGAATGTAGACTACACAAATAACACCTCCCAGTAGGCCTGGACAATACAGTATATCCATATCTATATTTGTCAAAAATATTGTGATATTAGATTTTTGTCCATATAGCCCAGCCCTACCTCCAAGTGTGTATGTTAGTCTCTGAGAGATGTACTTTTTCAAGTCATAGACAAGGCAACCAGGCTTCTGTCAAATCATGTCTTGTTTATCAGCCCAACACCAGTTTCCTGTTGCATTTGTCTTAACATCCCTTTTTTAGGGTTGTTTCTTCTGTGTACTGATGTGTGTGATAATAATTGAACATGCATAGACAGTGACACTTGACAAGTTTCAGGCAGTTACTGTAGTGAGTGTCAGTTGTCTCTGAATATCATTGCGCACTGTTCTCTCGTTCTGGCGTTCTGCTTTGGTGAGTTTGGATCAATAATATTTATCTTGCTGCATTCAGTGAGCTCCCTTAGTGTTTGGACAACATCCATCTGTTTTATCATTCTTTTGTGCTTCTCCTATGTAGTTTAACATTTTTTAATACTCTTTTTATTGGAGTTTTGGGCATATCAAGGTATAATTAACATCTTTTTTTAATAGGTCCATAATTGTTAGGGGTAAATTGTAGTGTACAATTATGATGGAAAAAATCATGATCATAACAATCTGACTACTTAGGCCTCTGTTGGATGATCAAGCGTACTAATAGTAACCACATTATCATAGTTTGGGGAGCTGTTTATCATTCATAGTTGTTTTATTTTATTTTGTTTTAATCTAACTTTTTATAGCATTAGGCTTACAGGATGAAATGTGTTCCATTTTCCTCTGTGGATTTGTTGTGATATTATGTTAGTCCTCTTTATACGTTTGGTCCTGTATTTACACCATAGTGAGAAGGAGGTATCAGTTTATTAATCCATTCACTCTCATTGAATGGCGAGAGTGTTATAATCACAATCACAGTGGCACATACACAAACAAAGTAGATTCTACCATTATATTAAAAGGTAAGGCCTAAAATAACACTAATCATTACAAAAGACATACATGTGTGAGTAGAGAATGTTTATCCCTAAAAATTATATATAATTTACGTGTGAGCATGTATGTGTACAGTATGTTAGAAGTTCACCTTCGTAGCTGTTACAGTACATCTTTGCAGGGTGACAGCCATACTTTTAAGTTAGTTTTAACGTGACATTTTGCAAAAACAAATGTGCAAATACACAAGTAGAAAAAAAAGAGAAAGACATTGCATTGGATGACATTTCAGGTTAAAATAAATTATAATAAAAATTATTATAAGCCATTATTTTTAGATGGGTCTTAAACGTGTATGTAGGCTACTGTATGTACAGTATGCCACTCCCTCATTGCATGTGGTATGCCATTTCCAGTTACTTCCCTTTACTGACAGCACATTTTGTCCCAATGTGGTGCGTCTATATGGCATCTCACAGTCACTCTAGTATAGTTTTGATTGACAATTCAACAATATGTCCAATTTAGCAAACAGAGGGCTTAAATGTAAGCCCTTTGTTTGTTAAATTCCTTTAAAGGACATGGGGCTAACCCAACACCATATATAAAGCAATCATATTTAGAAAATAAATAATTAAAAAATATATAGATATTGATTTAATTGACAAGTTAGTAAAATGTGAATGCCGACAGAATTAACTGTCAGAAATGACCTGATTAGCTTAACACCTTTTTCACATGATATTTATAGGTTAGTGTGCAGTCCAGTGTGACACAAGATGCATGAACTACACACACACACACACACACACACACACACACACACACACACACACACACACACACACACACACACACACACACACACACACACACTCTCACTCTCACTCTCACTCTCTCTCACACACACACACACACACACACACACACACACACACACACACACACACACACACACACCATGACACAGTGGTTCCTGGCAGTGTAGACACGCGTATGTCTTAATATAGTGACAGCATGGTGCCAGAGAGGACATGTCACTGACTGACTTCACTTTAGGAAACGATAATGTTTTATGACACCGGTCCTGTTGAAATAATTACCATACTAGTCTTTCTTCAAAAGCCAATGCTGTGTTCCAAATCCTAGAGACGGTGTGTATGTTGATGTGCAAATGATGATCCCAATTTCAAGTCGGCACACAGTAAAAGTGAAATCTTAAAAAAGTCCAACTTTAAAATAACAGATCAATCGATTTTGCATTGTACTTGCATTACAGTATAAGTCAGTATATAATTAGGCAACTGAACTGGTTTAGCCAGGTCTGTCATTTGTTCTGACTCTGGATAAAGATTCAAACTAAAAATCAAGGGTAACAGTAGAATATACTGTAGTATAACTATCCAGATTGAGTATGAGTTGGTTAGCAGTGCCTTGCTCAATGACATTTTCCATGCATGTCTGCAGCAGAGATTGAACTCAAACTCTTCGGTCATGGAACAGACACCTCAAGTCCATCCTGCTAAACCCTGGCTTAGTACAGAGGAGAGGGGGATGAACAGAAAAGGTTATAGAGGAATAGAGAGGGATAGACTGACAGATGGATTAGGGTGAGATCAGGACTAGCTGTGCTGCCGTGGGCTCAGGGTTGTCTGTGACCACGTTTGAATGCACGCCTGTATACCAGAGGAACTACCAAAGTTGTAGACCGAACTAACAGATACAAATAGATAGTTTAGTCACATCCGTGAATAAAAACTGCATGTCAATATTTTTGTTGTGTGCCAGTATCATAGCATTTGTTGACTTAACTTGTATTTAGCTCCATGACTGATTATTATATGTAAATAATATACTCTAATACTAATTACTGCAATACTGTTCTTTGCATGTCTGAGTTATTCATTGTTTGTTATATAGACGGGTTTCTTGTTTACAAACATCAGCTGACTGTATCATGTAATCAATTCCGTCCAATCCCCAAACCTGTTGTTTTGGGGAGCGCTGGTTTCATTAGCTAATTTTGGTACGGACCCTGCGCACGCATCTAGTTTTATCAGTGTAACGTGGACCAGAAACCCATCTATATATTTGGCTATATATGATCCCTTCATAGAGGTTTTGTTGGTTCAACGTGAAGTGAAACAATGGAATACAACAAATAATACATTAAATCAAAAATATATAATCCAGGTGCTCAATAACCTGCATGCACACACACTCACTCATTCATTGATTGGAGGAACTAAGAACTGATGTCACTTAAACCCTAAATCATCACAGGTGTGAGTCCACAGCATCATCATTAGCAGTAGAGTCCAGGACAGAGGATGGCGATGGGACGGAGGACATTCAGCAGAACGGGCCAACAACACAAAGACAAGCTGCGGAGGCTGTGCATGAGACTCCATCACCAACAGCATTCACCCCAGAGCCTTTGAAGAGGGACAATGTGGATTCTAGATGGAACACAGAAGCTGCATCGAACGTGAGAGCTGCAGGAACAATCGCAGTAGAACCAGCTTCCAAAGATGCCCTTTCAGACCAGCCAGGTTCAGAGTCAGACCCGGCCGAACTCGAAGGGAGGCTGCGATCGCTTCCAATCCACCACCGTCCAGACCTGCTGTTGGCGTGCGCTGACCTGGTCAACTCGGAGTGGCAGCGCAGCCAGGCAGCCCGGGTCCACGCCCTCCAGAAGTCCTGCCCGGAGTTCCCAGTGTGCCTGGTTCTCCTGCAGGGGCCGCGCCAGTCAGAGCGGCTGCTGGGCCACGCCCGCCTCTCCAGGGTCGTAGGTCACGGGGGAAGCCTGTTTGTAGAGTCGGTGGTGGTGTCCAAAGTGGAGCGGGGGAAGGGCTACGGACGGACGCTGATGGCAGAGGTGGAACGCTACGCGAAAAGCCGCGGGTTCAAGCGACTATGCCTGACCACGCATGACAAGCAGCACTTCTACGCCCACTTGGGCTACACGCTGTCCACACCAGTACAGAACGCCGGCGCCATGACGGCGTTTGTTCCCATGGAGACCCTCCTTAGGTTCTCCAGGATGGCGGTCGCGGACGCGGATGCAAACGAAGGAATGGGGACAGAAAGACAGACAGGGACGCAGAGGGGAGGAGTTTGTGGTGTACCATCACTTCCTCTACCTCCTTCTTCAATCCCTCCTCCTCCTCCACCTCCTCTGCATCCTCCTCCTCCTCCTCCTCTTCCTCCTGCTCCACCTCCACCTCCTCCTCCTCCAGGCCTCCGTCCCCCTCCTATGCCTCCCTCCACCCCCTCTCCCTCCCTCCAGTCTAAAGCGCAGCAGATTGTACAGACTTTGACTGAGACGCCATACAGAGACGCTAAGGGGACACCCATCTTCTGGATGCACAAGGATATCTGAGATACACACACACACACACACACGCCCCTTCACATAGTAATGCATAACCACATAATAGGCTCTCAAATACCCAGGCACATACATACAGTACAGTACATACATGCATACATACATACATACGTACATACGTACATACATACATACATACATACATACATATATAGAGAAACTCTCACAAACTCTCCCTAGCTCTCTCTCTCTCTCTCACACACACACACACACACACACACACACACACACACACACACACACACACACACACACACACACACACACACACACACACACACGTGTTACAGACATGTACTACAGTCTCCCTTGAAAAAAAAGAAGAAAAAAAACGGATGCTTGCTGATTAGAGTCAGGATATTGCAAAAGGCTGTGTGATTCTTTTACAGTATGTCTCTTGACTTGGCCAATCAGAAGCCAGGTAGATAAGGTATGCACTATGCAGCAATACCATGCCATCTGTGGATGATTAGGTTTGTACGATAAAGAAATGGGTTTGTGTGACTAGGAGATTACCAGCTTGAATTCATGGGTTGTCAGCCACCTTGTTGGTGAAAGCCTGGTTGTCATTCTGCAACTACACATTAAGAACAAATCGTAATACTGAAATGTTGGATCTGAATGTGCCTTTACTGAAATGTCATGTGTTTGTGAATTTTGAAGAAGTCAATTAATGTGCCTTGTGTTTTAACCATGTGGTTGAAATAAAATACCTTAAAGTATTGAGTCATGTTTCCTTGATATATTTCTTTCAGTACTAATGAACTTCAATCGAATATGATAAGCAATGAGGTCAACACAGATTTTTGCATTATTTCACATTAACAGCCGGTTACATGGCTATTTTAATTGTGGTAAATCATGACTGCTTTTGCTGTTACATTTAACAATATACTGTAGTGAAATGATTTTGCTTGTATAGCATAAATACACAAGGGCAGTTCTGGGTGGTTCACATAAGGCATGAATCATGCATGAGATATTCATATTAAAGATGAATCGCAGTCACATAAAAATAAGGTTTCTAATGACAGTGCAATACGTTTTTTCACGATAATTAACAGTCTGTCCAAAGTACTAATTTCTTTTGTTGCTTTTACAGCAAACCTGTTGCAGTATAATATGACTTTTGATGCCTTTTCCCCCCTCTCTGCTCAGGAAGGACACGTCACTGCCTAAACAGCCATGGTGCTGTTTCACCTCCCTCTCCTCTTCATTCTCCTTGTCCTCCTCCCGTATCCTCCACTGTGCACCTCCATTGCTCCTCCCTCCACCCAGGAACACTCTCCCCTCCTCCCCGGCTCCATGGCCGCAGCAGAGCCCGTTCTCAGGGACCGGCCATTCGTTGTCGTCTGGAACATGCCTACCGCTCGCTGCCACAGACACTACAGTGTCCACCTGGACCTGAGAGACTTTGACATTGTGCACAACCAACGGCAACACTTCCAAGGACAGGTGACTGGATTTGATTTGACCCAAGTTCACGTTTTCCCCATTTCCTCTAGGAAGCATTCGTGTTCTAGTTACCTACCTACTGACCTAGCTCATTCTGTCCCCCCATCCTTCTTTTCTGTCCTCCCTTAATATTTTCCATCTGTCTTTCCATCTCTCCTTACTTGTTTTCTTCCTTCCTTCTATCTGTATATGTTTCTTTGTTTTCTTCCTACCTTCGATAATTTCATCATCCATTCATCCATCCATCCATCCATCCCTTTCAGGAAATGACCATCTTCTATCGCGACCGCTTGGGGAAATACCCCTACCTGACCAAGGATGGCAAGAGTGTGAACGGAGGCCTACCTCAGCTGGGTGACCTGGCAGGCCACCTTTCCCTTGCCCAGTCACAGATCTCCGACCTGCTGCGACCCAACTTCACTGGCCTGGCGGTGATCGACTGGGAGGAGTGGCGCCCTCTGTGGAAGACAGACTTCGGAGCCAAGAAGGCGTACCGGCGAATGTCCAAAGCGTTGGTGAGGCAAGAGAGACCCGAGTTGTCTGAGAATGAGGTGAGAGCGGAGGCACAGCGGCAGTTTGACAAGGCAGCCAGGGACTTCATGGGAGAGACGCTGAGTCTAGGAGGCCGAGTTCGTCCTGGAGGTCTCTGGGGGTTCTACGGGTTCCCCTATTGTTACAATGCATACAGGAGAGAGACTGGTATGTTAGGATGTAATCCACTACACTACAACACACACACACACACACACACACACACACACACACACACACACACACACACACACACATACTCCCTCAAACACTTTGTTTTGTTTGAGAGTTGCTCTACAAATAAACAGAGATTGTTACCAGGACATTCACTCTTGCACAAGGTTATCCAACTATTGCTTATTCATTCACAAAGACTATGAGACATTTGCATTTGGACCACTTTAACCACTTGAACCCTAGTGTCCCAATTCTGTGGCAAACATCTGGTGAAAATAGCGAACTACAAGTAAGGAAAATAGGAGCCTATTATACACGGTCAACTAAGTAGGCTTAATAAGTGGTTAACTGAATACATACAGTAGATTAACAATACTGAACTGCCCAGGCGAACAAAATAGTAGTCCAGCTGGTATTTCTCAGCTGGCTGCCTCGCCTTTACACAACTGACCCATCAAAGGTGACTGTTTTCCACTCTGTTTTGGTTCCATCGAGTCTGGATAAACTCCAGCGTCTCCTCAACCGTGAATTTTGCAACCATATTTGCCGGCCCAGTTTTGTACATGTTTGACATGGCGAGTTCCTTCAGCAGTAAGGTTCCTGACCAGACAGTACAAGCATATCACCCTCTCTGTCCTTTTATCACTCCCCCACTCAGGGCAAATAAAAGCTGGTTCTGGGATTAGGTTTATTAGCATCATTGTCTCCACCAGCCGAAGGCTTGGGGGAGAGTATGTTTTCCCCTTCGTCCGTCCGTCCGTGCGTCCGTCCGTCCGTCCGTCCGTCCGTGTGTCCGTCCGTGTGTCCTCACAGTTTGTGTGCAGCTAATCTCAGTCGCCGTTGGCCCGGTCGCTGCCAAAGTGAGCACACACATTCCCTGGATGCCAATCTAGAACCTCTGCCCTAAATTTTTCAAATGGGCCTTTTCTAGCGCCACCTAGTGGCCGATGTTCACAAAACACATTTCTGTGCACTACTCTTACAGATTTTGTCAAAAAATCCTACAAATCGGTAGGCAGCATCTCGACAGTCATGTGATCGACACAGATCTGTCCGATTTTGCATATTCCATCCGGATTGGCTAAGATTGGCTTCCAAAGTTTGTAGGATTGAGCCGTTTTGAACAAAATGCCTCAAATCCCAAACGCAAAGTGCAATTATCATGAAATCGCGCACACACGTTCCCACTAGGCCGAGGAAGAAAAGCCACTTAATTTTTTTTAAATCAGCCTCATGGTGGCGCTATAACAGGCCGATTTGTGGTTTTACCTATAACTCCACCGATTAGTTTCAAACTTTGTAAGCGCACTCCCTAGAGGCTAAGGATAAACCTTTGCCCTGCATTTTTCACACCAGCCTTTTATAGCGCCACCTTTGGACCGACTTATGTAAAACACATTTTTGGATATTACTCCTTGAGATTTTATCCAAAAATCACGCAAATCGGTACACAGTATCTCTATAGTCATGTGATCAAGTCCGATCCGTCTGATATTTCATATTCCATCCTGATTGGCTAATATTAGCTTCCAAAGTTTGCAGGATTGCTCCGTTTTTGAACAAAATGCTTCAAATCATCAACGCAGCTTGCGATTACCGTGAAATTTGCCACACATATTCCCACTAGGTCAAGGAACAAAAGCTACCTTTTTTCACATTGGCCTGTTATAGCGCCACCAGCAGGTAGCCTTTAGCAAAACAAATTTTTGGAACACAATGCTTCAAATCATGCATGCAGCGTCCGATTTCCATGAAAGATCTATGGTGAAGAACATATGCCACCCTTTTTACATTGGCCTATTATACAGTAGCACCACCAGGACACACAGCCTGGTGGAGACCTGTGCTCGGAAGAGCACTGCTTCTAGTTATTTGTCTTTTTTCAGGGGACAGGTACACAGGGCAATGCAACCCCAGGGCCAGACCGCGTAATGACCGCTTGGCATGGCTGTGGCGACAGTCTACTGCCCTCTACCCCAGCATCTATCTGTCTCAGGGAATGACAGGGACTAACAACACACGGAACATGGTCAAGTATGGAGATGTACACACACCTAGCCCTCTAGCTCAGCCTAGCATTCCAGCTATTAGTGTATACATACAGTATACCTATATATTCACTCATACATATACTACAGTATCTGTCTCTCTGTCTCTCTCTCACACACACACACACACACACACACACACACACACACACACACACACACACACACACACACACACACACACACACACACACACACACACACACACACACACACACACACACAATTGTTTTCATTTTGGTTTAGCATTACAGTGGATTAAACATTTCTTCTGCCAACAGACACCGGCTGCTGGAGGCCTTGCGAGTGGCATCACTTTGGCGCCATGACAACAATGCCAAACATGCCACACCTGTCCTGCCTTACGCCAGACTGGCCTTCAGAAAAACTCTGCACTTCCTCAATGAGGTACTGCAGTGGTTCTTAATGTCAACGACTCCCAAATGTATTTCGCCGTGGTCCCTCATCTGAAAATATTTGTGCTGTTAAGAAACCAACGTTTCGATAAAGTCTTCTTCAGGGTTTGTTTCTAAATGAACGGTGCCAGAACAACATCACGTACACTATATTCAACTAACACCATTTCTGCTGGAAGTTGAGATTCCTCATTGAATCCCATGATTCAATGGGGAATCTTAGAAGGCGGGCCAAAGAGTACATCAACTGTGTGTCACTGATCACATGACCCCCAAAAACGATTCTCCAGTTCTAGGCAACACAGAAGGGGTCTCCTTTTTCTTATCGCCACACAACAGCGACAATGTATAGTAATAACATATCATTTAAGGGTTCTACACCATGCATTTCAAAATAATTTATATAACATTGTTTGTGTCGCAAAAACGTTTTTGAGGCTAAATTACCACTCCTGAATACAGAGCCCCTGTCATTTCTGCCTGGCTTTCAGAGCATTTTCAGCTGCAGTACCACCTTGTCCTGAGTGGGAGGACTGCGCTATTGAGCCAGTTTTGGCCCCACACTCCTCCTCACCTCCTGCTCAGCAGGCCTGCCCACCCCTCCCCAACCCTCTCCCAGCTCCTCCTGCCTCCCTCTCAGGCCTGCCCACCCCTCCCCAACCCTCACTCAGCACAGCAGTAGCAGTAGGTCCCGTTTGTGCTCACAGTCACAATCGGACCTAAAATCAGACAGTCCGTTCTGAGACCTGCTTACATAGATCTGCCCATAAACTGAGAAAGTCACAATGGTCAGAAATAGGACTTTGTGAGGATAGAACATGCTGGTGGGACAACAAAAAAATACATACAAATTTAAAAAATCACACCCGTGTGAAGTGGAGCTGTGTGTGTGTGTGTGTGTGTGTGTGTGTGTGTGTGTGTGTGTGTGTGTGTGTGTGTGTGTGTGTGTGTGTGTGTGTGTGTGTGTGTGTGTGTGGATCATGTGTACCGATTTTTGTGACATTTGAAGAAAATATGTAGGAAAAGGAGCAAAAAGTGTGTTTTGGAGAAAATTCAAGATGGCGGACAATCTATCATGGCGCAAATGGGCGTGGCCTATATGGGGAGATGCGTCATGGCCCAAGGAATCCAGGGAAAAAATATTTTTAATTTTCCGACCTACGGTTCAAGAGTTACAGGCCAAAACGTAAAGTGGGGTGTTATGGCGCCACCATGCGGCCAAATGACACAATTATTTTTCATTTAATCCTTGAAATCATTATGAACCTCCTCTCCAAGTCTTGAAACTCTAGCCCCTATGGTTTGCGAGAGACAAATAATTGAATGTGAGTTTTTGCGATTCCCATTATAAGTCAATGGGGAAAATTAATTCACTAATAAATTAATATCAATTAAACTATAGAACCTTTCTCTTAGAAAAGTAATAGCCCACGATTCCCGAGTAAGCCGGTCGATTTGACATATGGCGCGAGTGTGTGGTGGCAAAACTGTGGGACTAGTGGCGTGCCGAAGTTTAGGAAGTTCAGGCTACATACACACACACACACACACAGACACACAGACACACACACAGACACACAGACCCACACAGCCACGTATAGGGAGCCTGTGCTTCACACAGCTCCAAAAATGAGAATTGATGAAAATTCATGGTGTAGTCCCTTTAATGTTGAAAATGAGCAGCATTACCCTTTTCTGGGGACCCCCACTTTGAGAAACTACAACAACACACATACTTTATTGACAGAAACTTTAATTGGTAACTTCTTCATACAGGTAGCAAAGACAAATTATACGTGCTCTATGCAGTACACAACCAGAACAGGTTCTACACACAACCACAATTCTACACATTAACCATGTTTGTGCTTGTGTGTTTTTGCTTGTGTCTGTGTGTTTGTTTGCATGTGTGTACACTACAGACAGAGTTGGAAAGCACGCTGGGAGAGAGTGCAGCATTGGGTGCAGCAGGAGTGGTTCTGTGGGGAGAGCTGACGTTTGCCAAGTCAAAGGTGGGCTACTGTACCTTCCTCTCTGTACAGGACAAGTAAATGGTGAGTGAGTGAATCATCACTCACTGACCTTGATCATTCAAGTTCTATTGACCGTATCTGTGTGCTTACAGTACATGCTATATGTAATAGTGTGTGTGTGTGTGTGTGTGTGTGTGTGTGTGTGTGTGTGTGTGTGCGTGTGCGTGTGTGATGTGTACAGCATCAGTGTGAGCTCCTCAGAGACTACATGCACTCCGTCTTGGGTCGCTACATCAGAACTCTGAGGTCCGACACCCAGCACTGCAGCATCCAGCGTTGCCGCGGTAACGGCCGCTGTACCCGCCGCGACCCCAACTCCCGCCACATGATCTCCTCAACTTCAAACACGATGGCCTCTGACACCAACGAGATCAACAACTCCTCCGGTGAACCCTTCCACAAGCACTTCCTGTGTCATTGTTACCAGGGTTGGAGTGGAGAGAGATGTGATGAGAGGAAGGAGGGGGATGAGGGACAGAACAGATTCTAAGTTGATAAAAAAACAACATAACATTTGGGCATCCTGGGGTAAAGATCCTGCCCAAAATAGAAATTAGACGTTTGCCCGGGACCCAAACTAGTAAAATAGTAAATCTACAAGCTCACAACGCGTCAAAATCTTTATTTTATTTTATTATGGAAATTATTAGATTTTTTTTTCACTCCTACATCTGGCTTTCTTTAATGTAGGAAATGAAAGGGAAAAAGGGATATTTACATCACACTAACGTCATAGAGACTAACGTCATAGAAAGTAAGCAGAGACCAACATAACCACAGCTGATCACAGGGGAAAAGCCCAGTTGGGCGGTGTCCCAGTTGGGCGGCGGTGTAGCGTTAGGCGGCAAGTGTACAGCTATGAGACCCCATTGATTTCTCGCAGAAAATTTGATGAGCAATACAATGGTTATATGTCACAGTTATTGTCCACGACATTGCAACGGGCGCGAAGGCCAGCGGACCTTGGTCCTGCTCTTCGCGCCCGAGCACCGCAGGCGCGAGTAGTTACGAAGCCGTGGTGAATGCAATCGTTATATTTATGCCCAGGCCGTAAGGCCTGGGCAAGCGCACGATAAAGGCATGAATGGGATGAAGATCGCTTGCTTTACAGTCTTTACAGTCCGCCTTATCGCTGCACCGCCCAACTGGGACACCGCCCAACTGGGACTAGCCC
The DNA here is from genome assembly GCF_963921795.1 of Nannobrachium achirus. Classification (NCBI taxonomy): domain Eukaryota; kingdom Metazoa; phylum Chordata; class Actinopteri; order Myctophiformes; family Myctophidae; genus Nannobrachium; species Nannobrachium achirus. The sequence goes on from NC_137818.1 coordinate 24,265,431, forward strand.
GATCACAGACTGAACAGCCCATACAAGGAGATATGCACATGTGTCATGTTTGATACCATGCAAAGTGAGCATTAATAAATGGCTTAATATTTTTTCACCTTTTGTATACATGGATTTTTCTCCAAACTACAAATAAAATTTGTTATTCTTTTTTTCTTTTTACTGCTTTACACTTTCTTTGCAGTTGACAGTAATAGAAATGTACATTTAAATGATCCAAGTCACAAGTTAGGATTCAGCAGATTACAATTTTTAATGAACCAAGTAATACAGTATGAGCACTAAGATGTCACATCATTTTCATTTAAACATTAAAAATATTAAGAGTATTTGAGGAATATTGAGCAGTATTTACTTTTTTACAATCAAACAAACAATGGAACAATGAATTGAAATTTGTGCAAATATCAACGGTAGCCTATATTGTTAAATTCACACTTTTAATACTTCTTCATTCTAACTACATGAAGAAGTATTAAAAGTTAAGCCCAACTGCAGTGTTGGGCTCGACAAAATTCAAGCTTTCTTTTCTGTCGTCTAACTGTTGCATAATAATTTGGCCATTATAGAGCATATGATTCAGAAGTCCTTTTCGTTTTTTATTTAACTCCCCCAAAGTCCTTCAGTGTACGATTTTGACATGGAATAAAAAGAGAGGAGAGCAGAGGAGCCCATAGCTGAGGTTTGGGTAGATAAGATGCTGCTGAGCTCTGATTTCTCATGTGTACTGTAGAGTCACATTTTGTCACAGGTTCCTTTCTGTGACTGTGCATGTACATGCGTGATGTGTTTATGTGTGTGTAACACACTAGTAAGCAAAGTGTATATGTGTGTTTGTTCCTCATGGTCCTCCTTTCATGGCTGTCAGGTTGTGTCTCAGCGCCTGTAGTTCCTGAATCAACTGTGATATTTCCATGGAAACTGACTCTTTTTCTCGAACTGCTTCGGTCAGTGTTCGTAGAGCGTTGCCCTGCTGGACTGGGGGAGAAACAGACAAAGAAGATGTAAACCTAAGGGTAACAGCAAGTGAAAGACAGCAAATTGCACACATGTAATGGAAGAAGAAATCTGTCAAGTATCTAGTTAAGTCTAGTACAGGGGTCTTCAACGGTTTCAGGCCGAGGACCCCTTAGTTGAGAGAGAGAGATGAAGCAGGGACCCCCACAACCTTTTCATAAATTGCATAGTTTCATCGTTTGACAGCACAATCATCAGTGTATTTTGGATTCATGTCAATTTGTGTTTTCTGATATTTAACCACTTGAATCGTCAATACTTAATAAACTTGACCTTTCACTCTGTACTTAGTCTGCTCTTTTTCCCCTCTACACCAAAGCTCTTTGCCGAAAATAGACGATCTACAAGCCCACAACGCCTCGCAGTGTTGAGCTTGTAGATCTGCTATTTTTGTCTAAAGTTCTCAGAATATGGATACTAGGGTTCAAGTGGTTAATATCACACAAAGATTTGGAGGACCCCCTGTAGTAACTCTGAGGACCCCTGTAGGGACCTTTTGTCCTTGTGATAGTTGACCAGGAGTATCTTTTTGCACTGACTGGCTTTGTGCAGCAAACCCGTAAAAAAGGAAAAAAGGAAGGTCCAAACCAGAGGGTTTAAAGTTGAACTGAAAAATGTTTTATTCCATTTTGTTCCAGGCTACAAAACATAAATTATAGACTTGGTATAGAGCTTAGAATAGTATAAGAGGCAGCAGCAACAAAAAAACAGACGTAAAAAGCTGTGAACCTCCAATCAACTACACCTGGCCTTCTCTAGGCCAGGTTCTTAAGCTCTCCTCTCCTCCAAGTCTGCACTGCAGAGGGTGACAAAGAGGCATTAGACATCAGGTATATATGGAACATGAAGGCCAGTGGAGGCCTATTGTAGATCGGCTCCTACACACCGGCCCCAATTGTATGGCGTGTATAACAAAATACAATACTACAATACTAATGTAGGGCCCAGATCCAATACCTGGAGCACTACTGGTTGCCGATGGCAGGATTAAGTTAGACGTGTGCTCTAAATAACTGAAGTCCCAAACTTGTCCTTGAGTTCATAAATCTTATATTTATTATCTCCAAAGTCCTATACTTTGATTACATAACATAAGTAAATAAACATGACATACAGACATCAGCCCAGAAACACTGCTGATCATCTCTCTTGATTAGAAGATCAAGGTTGAAAGTCCACTTGATGCCATCTTTCAGTAAGGAATTCCTGATTTTGTCCTGGTTTAGACTCATTAGGGCTTCACGCAGTTCATTCTTTGCACCGACCAGATTGGTGCCATTATCTGAACGGATGTGAGATATTTGACCTCTCCGGCATATGAACCTCCTAATGGCGTGAATGCAAGAGTCTGTGTCTAAGGAGTAAGCCATCTCTAAATGCACCGCCCTACTGGCCATACAAGTAAAGATCACTCCATAACGTTTGACAATGCTTCTTGCTCTCTTTACTTGGATCGGTCCAAAGTAATCCATTCCAACATTTGTAAAGGGTGGAAGATCAGGTATCAGTCGCTCTTGTGGCAGGTCTGCCATTTTTTGCACTTTGGTCCTTCCTGCTACACGTCTGCACACAGTGCACTTGGTGATCACCTTTCTTGCTGCAGAGTTTGCATTTGTGATCCAGTACTTCTTACGAAGCTCAGAAATCATGTGATTTCGTCCACTGTGGCCTGTGCGTTCATGTATGTGACGCAGTATCAGGGTTGAGATTGGGTGATTTTTGTGCAGGATGATGGGATGTTTCACCTGTTCAGGCATGGCTGCACGGTTGAGTCGTCCCCCAACTCTTAATAAGCCATTGTCCAACACTGGATCCAACTTGAATATGCAGCTTGTTTTTTGCACACAAGATGGCGCCATTTGCAATTTTGCCAATTCTTCAGGGAATGTTTGACTCTGGCAAATTCCAATGATGACTTTTTCAGCCTCTTCCATGTCGTCCACAGTTATGTTCTGACCACTCACAGTGGAATTGAATACTTGCATTTTTGAAGCAACTTTTTTGCTTTGGGATCGTGTAGTTACACCAATTTCCTTGATTTCCATTTCTTTCCTCTTTTTGGCAAGTTTTCTCAGAACATCTTTGAACTTCAAATACCAAGCCACTGCCTTCTTGAGTCTCAGCCAATCCGAGAAGTGTGACAGCAGCTGGTCTGTTGGGCTTTGTGTGTGTAGAACACTGGTTGTATATGAGACAACCTTTCTTTTGACCTCCTGGTCATCCGCTGGGTTGAACTGTAAATCGGTGTAGTTAGCTGGCCAGTCATTTTCAGAATCCATGAGAAACATTGGACCTTGTATCCACTGTTTGCATTCAACAAACTTCTTGGCACTTAATCCTCTGGATGCATAATCAGCTGGGTTGATTTTTGTGCCTACAAACCTCCATTGCGCCACACTGGTATTCGCCCGGATCACAGCAATGCGATTGGCTACGAAGGTGTGGAATCGTGTTTGTTCATTGGAGATGTATTTCAACACCGTCTGACTATCTGTCCAAAAGACTGAATCTTCAAGCTCCAGTTGTAGTTCTGACTTCAGCATTTTGTCCACTTTTACAGATAGCACTGCGGCTGTGAGCTCCATCCTGGGTACTGTGATCTGCTTCAAGGGAGCCACTCTTCCTTTTCCCATCATGAATGAAACGGACACTTCCCCTCTGCTGTTTTTCATCCGCAGGTAGCTCACAGTGCCATATCCATCCTCACTGGAGTCTGAAAAGTGATGCAATTGGAAGCTTGTTGGTTCTCCAAAGTCTTTTGGTTTTATGCAGCGAGGCACACTGAAATCACTCAGTTTTGTCAGACTAGACGTCCAGTCAGTCCATTTTTGAGATGTTGTTTGTGGAATCTTCTCATCCCATCCATACTTTTGTTTGCACAGTTCCTGGAGCATATTTTTCACAGGTAGGGTTAGTGGGACCAGAAACCCCAGTGGATCATAAACTGAACTTAGTACCGACAGCATTCCTCTTCGAGTGAGTGGCTTTTCTTTCAGTGCGATTTTGAATATGAATGTGTCATTTTCAACATTCCACTGTAGTCCCAGTGCCCTTTCCATGGGCAGTTCCTCCTTATCCAAATCCAACATTTTAACTTCTTTGGCTCTGTCTTCCTCAGGAATAGCAGAGAGCACAGTGCGGCTGTGGCTCACCCACTTTGTGAGATGAAATCCTCCCATGTGACAGGCACTTGTTAGGTTTTTAACCAGTTGAAGAGCATCCTGTTCTGAGGGTATGGACTTTAGGCAATCATCAACATAAAAGTTGTTATTAATGGTGCCTACTATTTCTGGGTGGAAATGAGCCTTGTTGTCTTCTGCTGTTCTTTTCAATGCAAAGCTTGAGCAGCTGGGTGAGGAAGTAGCTCCGAATAGGTGAACAAGCATGCGATGTTCGACTGGGCTTTTACTGACATCACCATTAGGCCACCACAGAAATCTTAGAAAGTCAATGTCCTTTGCAGACACCCTCACTTGATGGAACATTGAGCGGATATCTGCCATCACAGCCACTGGCTCTTTTCTGAATCTCAGAAGCACTCCAATTAGGCTGTTTGTCATATCAGGGCCTTGTAGCAGCTCAGAGTTGAGTGACTTTCCTTGGTAGGATGCACTGCAGTCGAATACAACTCTCAAGGTTCGCTTTTTGGGGTGATACACACCGTGATGTGGGATGTACCAAACTCTCCCGTCTGTCTTTTCAAGCTGCTCTGTGGGTACCACTTCAGCATAGCCCTTTTCAATTACATCCGCTACAAAGTTGATGTACTCCTGCTTGAAATGTTCATTCTTTTCCAATTTCCTTTTCAGCCCTAGGAGGCGTTGTTCTGCAACTGAACGATTGTTTGGCATGACAATGTCATTTCTCCTAAAAGGCAAATCCAAATAATAGTGTCCATCTTTCAGTGTTACACTATTTTTTGCACATTTCATGAACTTCCTGTCTTCCATTGACATCTCAGGCTTGTCCTCAGATGCCTTCTCACTGAAGTCTTGGTTGTATTGGCTGATCAAGAGCTGCTCCACTTTGGCAATTGAAATTCTATTGCATTGGACAGTTGGATGGCTGGCTGTGTCTGTGCCATCATGACGTCCAAGCGGTCCATTGACAATCCACCCCATTCGTGTTCTCACAGCAAATGGTCCATCTCCTTTGCTGTTTATTACCTCTAATGGTTCCATGACTTTTGGGGCGTCTGTTCCAATCAGCAACTCCACTTCAGCATTAATGACAGGAATGTGCACTTTGTTCAGATAAGGCCATTTGGAAAGGTCCTCCTTTCTGACGATGTTGTCTTTAGTTACAGGCATTTCCTTCTGTGTGTATATTTCAGGCAAAGCAATGAAATCTGATTTTTCCAATCCAGAGATCTCAAGACCTGTGACAAGGTGGGATGTCACATTCTTCTCCTGGCTCATGGTACGCAGCATAATGTTTGTCTTTCTGCCTTTGATGTTCAAGTTTGACATTAATTGCGTTGTACAGAAACTAGCAGTGCTGCCAGGGTCGAGGAAGGCATAAGTCTCAATAATCTTGTCACTTTTGTTGCTTTTGATCTGCACTGGAACAATGGGAAGTGTGATGTCATTCTTACCGGCCCCAATATGGCTACAAGACTGGAAAGTGACACGTGAAGTGTTTTTGTCTCCATCTGGTGGACGTTGCTCTGCCCCTGGGCTTGTCATCTTCTCATTGAACTGTATGTGCAGAACTCCTGGGTGCAGTTTGTCACACACATTACATTTGAGGCGCCTTTTGCAATGCTTGCTCATGTGTCCTTTCATGAGACATCCAAAACACATTCCATTTGTTTTCAAAAAGTCAACTTTATCTTTGTTTAACTTTGACTTAAAGCTGGAGCACATTGCAAGTTGATGCTCACCATTGCAGAATGGACAGTGGGCTGGTTGAGCTGATGAGTCGATGCTTGTGGCAAAACTTCCAGTTAATTTGGGCTTGGGGGGCTGAGCTTTGAATTTATCTCTTGCTTTAACTTGATATGAGAATGAGTCTGTGGAAAGGTTGCCAAAGATTGGGTCAGAGTAGATTCGAACTTGCTTGTCACAGAAATCTACAAGATCCAATAACCTCACTCTGCCATTTCTCTTCTCTTGCAAATCACAGGCATATGATCTCCATTTTTCACGCACTTTGAATGGCAGCTTGAGTGCTATGGCCTTAAGATTGGATGCCACATCCAGTTCATCCATGTATGCCATGTTTTGCATTGAGTTACAGCAGCCTCTGAGAAACAGTGCGTATGCTTGTAGTGCTTTTGGATCTTCAGCTTTGATTACAGGCCAGTTTAAAGCTCGCTCTATGTAGGCACTTGCAATCTTGTATTCGTTGCCATAATTATTTTGCAACAATTTTTTGGCATTTTGATAACCCCTATTAGGGTCCATATATCGACAACTCTTAACAAGGGCTTGAGCTGGGCCTCTTGTATATTGTTCAAGAAAATACAGTTTTTCTTCATTACACTCCACTTTAGACTCAATAACTTGCTCAAATGATGCAATGAATGACTGGTACTGCATAATATCCCCATCAAAAATAACAATGTCTCTTTTTGGCAAAAAGGCATTTTGTTGTTGCTTTACAAGGAGATTTGTGAGGTCATTTTGCCTTTCAAGGACTCTGTGGAGTTGATCAGACCCCAGGGTGCCCGGTGGTGCCCTTGGGGTTGGTGCAGTCGGGTGAGAACCGACATTCTGCATCTGATGAGATGTACCTTGAGCTGGTTGTGGTGGTGTTGGTGTTCTGGGGATGATGGAATGAAATTGAGTTTCAGTTTTTGGTCTGACACTTGTAGTCTGTGTTAAAGTTGGTGTTGTAGTTGGTAGAGCAAAATCGGGTTCTGTTCCATTATTATCCATCATTTCCATTTCCTGAAAGTACTCATTCATGCCATCCGTAATTTTATCTGGAGTATCTGCATTTTCCAGGACTGAGAGTTTGGCTGACGTTACTATCAGTGCTCCCCGGATATCCAATATTTCTTTTTGCCTCCTTATTTGCTCCTTCCTTAGATTCAACTTCTCCTCCTCAATTTCCAAGTCATGTTTTTCCTTAAGTGCTGCTGCCTTAGCAATTAATACTGCCTTTTCAGCCTCAGCCTGGACTCTTTCACTTTTGTTGCTCCCTTTTGAGCTTTCTTTTGACCTTTTACTTGTAACTGAGGCCACCTCTTTTTGATCAGCAGCAGGTACTCTTGGCTCAAATCTGGCCTGCCAACTGGAAAGAGAATTAAGAAAATTACAAATAATTTCCCATTTGGGTTCAAACCATGATTTGGTATCACTTTCACACTCCTCTTCACTCAACATTTGTTGATATTGTTCGTGAGCATCTTTAAACTGTTGCAAAGTGTCATTATAATTGGAGGCATTTGCTTTAACCCAGTGCACATTAGTTGGATCTTTCATCAGATCTTTGATAACATTCATGGACCGAGTGAGCTGACCCACTTTAACCTTTCGTGCTTTGCGCATTTCTTTAATTTCTTCAGCCATACTGCCTTTGTTTGATGAATCTTCTCCTGAGTCAAGTGAGACAGTTTCAGGAGGCACACTTTTAGTGGACATTTCAGTTTCCTTTGTCAGACCTTTGTTTCCTCCTAAATCCTCTCCTGAGGTTAGTGAGGCAGCCTCGGTAGGCAGATCTTTTGTGGACATTTCTTCAACCATTTTTCCTCAATGTTCAAAGTTCATTTCATTTCATTTCATTTCAGTTGATTCCTTTTCCATTACATTTCCATCTCATTTCCATTTGATTTCCACTTCCATTTGATTCCATTTCATTTCCATTTGCATTTCATTCCATTTCCATTTCATTCAGTGTTTCAATTCACAAAGGCATAGTTCACTCATTTTCCATTTCATTTGTTTCATTTCACAAAGGCATCATAGTTCATTCATGTTCCATTTTCCATCCATTTTCCATCTTTACATCAGAGCATTTATTTTCATTAGTCCATTAATGCACACAAAATCCATTATTTCACATGTCCAAAGGCAGCCAAGTTCATTGTTGGGTTGAAACAGCATGAATTCTTAACTATTTACATACCACTCTCCTTGGCTTTTTGCTTCCAATCCAGAACTTCTTCAAACAATCCATGAATCCATATTGTCCATTTTGTCCTGTACTCCAAAAAGGCAGCTTTTTACTAATGTAGGGACCTTTTGTCCTTGTGATAGTTGACCAGGAGTATCTTTTTGCACTGACTGGCTTTGTGCAGCAAACCCGTAAAAAAGGAAAAAAGGAAGGTCCAAACCAGAGGGTTTAAAGTTGAACTGAAAAATGTTTTATTCCATTTTGTTCCAGGCTACAAAACATAAATTATAGACTTGGTATAGAGCAGGGGTCTTCAACAGGGGGTCCGCGACCCCTAGGGGGTCCGCGGAGGTACTGCAGGGGGTCCGCGAAATTATTGCTTAAAAAAAAAAAAAAAAAAAGATTTCAAAAAATGTTTTTTTTTCTTTTTTTTCATTTTTCACATATATGTTAAAAAATAAATCATGATTCTATCCATTTTGAATAGCTTGAATACATGATTACTATGCAATTGACAGATTGTTGACATTGACATTGGTTCTCAGTTAATAAGTAGTATGTTTAGAAATGGTAGTGGTACGGCCCACCCTGCTCGCTGTAACTTGTACAAAAAAAAAAATATGTCGTAGCCCCGCCCCCCCCACCCTACGAGGTGGTAGGGGGTCCCTGCCCCATCTCCCAATTAGTTTGGGGGTCCCCGACCTGAAAACGTTGAAGACCCCTGGTATAGAGCTTAGAATAGTATAAGAGGCAGCAGCAACAAAAAAACAGACGTAAAAAGCTGTGAACCTCCAATCAACTACACCTGGCCTTCTCTAGGCCAGGTTCTTAAGCTCTCCTCTCCTCCAAGTCTGCACTGCAGAGGGTGACAAAGAGGCATTAGACATCAGGTATATATGGAACATGAAGGCCAGTGGAGGCCTATTGTAGATCGGCTCCTACAACCCCCTAGTGGTCCCGGACCCCCTGTGTAAGACCCATGGTCTAGTGCTAAATGGTGACTGTTCGGAATCTGTCCACATTTGTCATATCCAGCTACACATACCGGTAGGCTACTACAGCTGTTACACAAATCAGACACACAAACCTAGTTAATGTGTAAACTATTTTGGGCAAGCTAGACCTGCATATTACACTGCTAGTGAGCGAATGATCCCTATGTCTCACCTAGGAAGTAGAAGATGAGCAGTACTATAAGCAGCAGCAGTGTGACGATACCACAGGTCATGATGTATGCACGGGATGAACTGGAGTTTAACATGTCCTTTAGATAGCCCTGCCATTTACTGCTGATTGGTTGGCCTTTTTGATTGACAGTTGTCGTGTCCTGCCTGTAGACGTTCCCATTGGGTGAGGGAGTTTGAGCAGGTAGGCGGGGGGGCCTCACACCTGGAATTTTAGAAACAAGAGAATTGATATGGTATTTACAGTGTCAACTGTATTCACATTGCTTTATTTATTTACAAATTACAGTCCCACGTGAGTGACTGAGAGTGACTGAGTACCTCTGTGGCTGTGCTCAGGGTGTGTGCGGTGTAGGTCATTGATGGAGTCAACAGAATGTAGCTCTATCTCTGTCAGATCTCTCTCGCTGACTCTGTAGAAGGGAGGAGTTGTCTGTGTGGACGGGGGTCGTGACATGTCTACTGCGGCTGCTGCACAGAGATAAAATAAGTTATTTGTTCATGTTAGCTTTATTGTCTCTTCTGTAGGAGAGATGTGGGGAAGGGGGATGAAAATATGCTGTTCTCACTTTACATTACACACACACACGCGCGCGCACACACACACACACACACACTGTGAAAGAGATAAAAGTGAGAGACACAGAAAGAGAGAGAAAAGAGACAAAAGATAGGTGCAGATGCACAAAGGCTGAAGTGTGAACATAGACAAAGCATACCAGTTATGACCAGCTTGTTTATCAGTGCTATTATTAGTGCCAGTTATCAAACCCATAATGTTACAGAGCTGCTGGAATTTGAACTCGCAGCCAAAGGACAGCTGACTGGATGGATACAGACTCCTTCAAACCAATTGTTTGTCTGATTGTTTGAATAACTGGCTTTCTGACTGACTGACTGACTGAGTGAGTGACTGACTGACTGACTGGTTGGGTACCTGTCTGTCTGTCTGTCTGTCTGTCTGTCTGTCTGTCTGTCTGTCTGTCTGTCTGACTGACTGAATTATTGATTGACTGAATGGCTGTGTGACTGGCTGACAGAATAAGTGAGTGACTGGCAATCTGGTTTAGTGAATGTCTGTCAGTTTGACTTACTGGCTGACTGATTGACTGCAGGTTGTGTGATTGAATGACAGAGTGATTATGACTATAACTACATAATTGTGATGGATTGACTGACCGACTGACTGACTGAATGTGATTGAATGAGTGATTGAATTCACCATGTATCAAGTGATTGAAGTGATAGAGTAACTGATGGTCTGTTTAACGAAAAAACTGAATAGCCACGTGACTTCTGTAACTAGCTGAATGTCCAGGTGAACCACCATCTGAAGATGCCAAAACTGGACGAAGTGTCCATTGAACTCACTAGTTAGACATGTTTGCTGCCGTTACTAATTATACTGAGCTATCTTCTTGACTATGACTCCACTGTGGTGTCCTGGTGGGTCAGTGGGCCAGGATGCATGATATGTGCTTGTGATGTTGTAGGCAGGAGATCCCAGTGATCACTGTTTACATGTCAATGAATCTCTCATATTAATGTTATGTCTCTATAAAATGGCCAAAAAGACATATAATGAAATGTAAATAACCAGTGAAAATGTGCCAAATACATACCTTCTGTCACCATGAAACAGACCAGTGTGTGCGTGGGAGTGTTTGTCCCCTTGTTTCAGTATTTGTGTCTCTGAAACCATGTGCTGTTCTCCAGACTCCAGTAATTAATCCGAGGTCACACGCAAAACTCTGGAAACACAGCGTGTACGAGTAACATTGTCACCAAAGTTCATTCAATCCTTCTTCTGAATATTCCGAGTTGCTATTCCACAAGGTTCCTGGTTAAACTGTCAGAGAAACAGAGGAAAAAAACACTTCCAAGTGTTGTGACAAAGTTACAGTCCTTCCTTTAGAGACTCTCGTGGTGTGCATGTGGGTCTGTGAGAAACTGTACCCTACTTTCTCCTCCTTTTCCACCGTGAGCCTTTGTGTGTTTGTGGGTGGGTGTTTTCCCAATTCCTCTGCCAAAGACTCTCTGCCACCCGGAGAGAGATCGAGAAAGAGACACACAGAGAGAGAGAGAGAGTCCCATAACCCATTGCTCTCTCCAGTCCCCACCCTGCAGACCCCAGAGGCCTAAAATAGCTACAGAGACCATGGATGTATTATTAGGTCCTGGGCCAAAGGATTACTCACTGATCACAGACGTGGTCTAACTAGAGGTAAACATATACACTCAAATATCATTTCTCCATTTGTGAAGACATGCTGTAGCATATTTCTTAACTGTACAATTCCCGATGATGATGATCAGATATGTGTGGTATATATGATGGACATTTTTAAAAGAAGGAACAGAACACTGTAGGTTAAAACATAAATAGGACACATATAGAAAAATAAAACAGTAGCCTACATTCAAAGGCAAACATTTTTAGATACTACATAACAACCAACCATAATCACAAGAGTTTGCACATAATCAGTGCTAATCCACCCAGGGATTGTCATAATTACCCCACAGAAGTCCATTTCCACACTCAGTCAAATCAACCACTCCCAAAGCACATGCCATACAACGGCAAATGAGTGTTGCTGAGACTTGAGACAGTTTATGTGTTAAAACCTATTATAAGCATGAGGGCCTGTATGTGTTCTCAGAGAGGGACCCAAGCTTGCAGCATCATAAAGGAAAATAATAATAATAATAATAATTTGTGCAACAACAGTTCCTGACTTCAGAAGACAATCCTCTATAGAAGACACTGTACTGTCGAAATGTCAGTAACTAACTGCACCTATTAAAGGTTTTTAGATAACTTGTGTGCATACATGTGCTCCAGCCCTTTCTTTTTTTATATATTGCATACTGACCTTCTTAAAAGGGGTGTCAGTGATTAGTTTTTGTTAAAATAGGTGTTAAATACCAGTAACTCTATATTTCAATAGCAATCGTTGCTAGGCAAATTACCACTTCTTTCATCATTTTATTTTGATTATTTTTATTTTTTAGAAACATTATCATTATCACTGACCGTTTGAGGATGCTTAAGCGTCAATTCCATTTCCAATTTCATACTTCAAGCTAATACTTCATAAGCAGATCAGCTCATTGACATGTCCACAGACTCTGTCAGCTACAGCAAAATGAATCATATCAAGCCCTTAACAGTCATTATTTAATTTCAACACCACGCCTATTAAATCAAATACTTTCTTAAATTTGATGGAATCAGTATTATTTAAACATATTTTTAGTACATTTAACAAAGGTATAATTAATGTATGTGTCTTATTTCAGTCTTATTTATAGTCTTATAACTATAATTATACAGTGTTATAAGCAGATTATAGTGCATTATAAGTAGGCCTATGTTTGTAAATAATGCATTAGGCCTATTGGCTTATGCATATCAAGTGTTTCACCCCACCCATATGTTGTCCCCTGGTTGATTCAGTCAGGTCCCTGGTTCACAATCAGTTGCAAAACCTCTGCTATTTTTTGATTGAAGACTTTATTAGAAGTTTGCATAGGAAAAGGTACAGTTTCATGACGGTACAGTTCACTGGTACAAGGTCTACTAAAAGGAGATCCATGAAAAGACTAAGCTTATTTCCACTGGAAACCATTGAAGTATCTCATATAACATTGAATGACAGACAAATAGAACACAGTACTATGCAGTAGATATGTAAAGAAAAACAAAAAAGAAGACAGTAAGTCTAAAACAAACAGTAGCCTATATACAAAGAAGGGGCAGGGGAGGGTAGGGTTGGGCTAGGTTCATTTTTTTTACCAGTTGCGAACGGCTGCTGCCTGTAAGTGGTTTTTCAGGGCAATTTTAAAGGATGCTAGTGATCCACACTCCTTTATGGCCTTCGCCCTTCGGTAAGGCTTTCCACATTTTGGTGGTATAGCAGAAAAAAGAGTTTGACCCTTTGTTGGTTTTGACTCTGCATGGTTGAAAGTGATCTGTGGCGCTGCCTCTGGTGTTGTAATTATGGACATCCTTAATGTTTATAAAGTAAACTTGTTATTAACTTGTCTTTCATCTCTCCAGCTCTTTAGTAAACAGAAAATACATTTTCAGGTTGGGATATACCAATTGTATCTAATTAAGAGAGAGAACTCATAGGATGAACAAGTGAAATTGGAAGTAATAAACAATAGAAACATAAATAAACTAGAAGCAGTGCTCTTCCGAGCACAGGTCTCCACCAGGCTGTGCGTCCTGGTGGTGCTACTGTATAATAGGCCAATGTAAAAAGGGTGGCATATGTTCTTCACCTTAGATCTTTCATGGCAATCGGACGCTGCATGCATGATTTCAAGCATTGTGTTCCAAAAATGTGTTTTGCTAAAGTCTACCTGCTGGTGGCGCTATAACAGGACAATGTTAAAAAGGTAGCATTTGTTCCTTGACCTAGTGGGAATATGTGTGGCAAATGTCACGGTAATCGCAAGCTGCGTTGATGATTTGAGGCATTTTGTTCAAAAACGGAGCAATCCTGCAAACTTTGGAAGCTAATATTAGTCAATCAGGATGGAATGTGAAATATCAGACGGATCGGACTTGATCACATGACTATAGAGATACTGTGTAGCGATTTGCATGATTTTTGGATAAAATCTCAAGGAGTAATATCCAAAAATGTGTTTTACATAAGTCGGCCCAAAGGTGGCGCTATAAAAGGCTGATGTGAAAAATGCAGGGCAAAGGTTTATCCTTAGCCTCTAGGGAGTGCTCTTACAAAGTTTGAAACTGATCGGTGGAGTTATAGGTAAAACCACAAATCGGGCTGTTATAGCGCCACCATGAGGCTGATAAAAAAAAAATAAGTGGCATTTCTTCCTCGGCCTAGTGGGAACGTGTGTGCGCGATTTCATGATAATTGCACTTTGCGTTTGTGATTTGAGGCATTTTGTTCAAAACGGCTCAATCCCACAAACTTTGGAAGCCAATCTTAGCCAATCAGGATGGAATATGCAAAATCGGACAGATCCGTGTCGATCACATGACTGTCGAGATATTGCCTACCGATTTGTAGGATTTTTGGACAAAATCTGTAAGAGTAGTGCACAGAAATGTGTTTAGCAAACATCGGCCACTAGTTGGCGCTAGAAAAGGCCCATTTGAAAAATTTAGGGCAGAGGTTCTAGATTGGCATCCAGGGAATGTGTGTGCTCACTTTGGCAGCGACCGGGCCAACGGTGACTGAGATTTGACGCTCACAAACTGCGAGGACGCACGGACGCACGCACGGACGGACGGACGCACGGACACACGGACGGAGGGGAAAACATACTCTCCCTCAGCCTTCGGCTGGTGGAGACAATAAATGAACTGTGACACTTATCTTTGATAAATTGCTGTCCCGACCTGAAAAATATATAAAGCCTACATAAGTCCATTCAGTGTGAACAAACAAACCCTACATTACTATCAAAATAGAGCTTTAACTTTCGATCTCAGATACACACTTGCTGGTGCATGTATCTGACTGTATCCTATGATCTGTATGCGTTTCTACAAACCTAGAGCAAGTAGGCTAATCAGAAAACGATCACCTTATCAACTACAATTCCCACAATGCCTTGCTCGTATGGTGCTCACGGTCGGTATTTGATGTTTTTGCAGTGAAAGCAGAAATTCCTGGGAGTGCGGAGTCCAAAAGAGTTTTCGGACCTCTACCACAAAGTGTTACCGTGGCGTGACGTTTAACCAGTTTTGTGTTGGAGCTCAGCCGGCGACAAGTGTGATTATCGGAACGATCATCATGTGGACTCGGATGTTGGTTCGGGGCGGAGGGCTGGGAACCAGGGTGCGGGTTCCCAAAGAGTGTGAACGGGTAGCCTCGGTCACCCAGCAACAGAGGCATGCTTCCACTTCAGAGGTAGGCTAAAGTTAACTGGACCCATCTATGCCAGTGTTTGTCAAACTTTTTCATGTCAAGACCCCCAAATTGACACTTATTAGCCCGCGGACCCCCATTTGAAAAGACATGCCAGGGACCCACATAAGGGAAGATTTTTAACTTAATATTTCAAGGACCCCCCAGTTTGACATTCATTAGGCTACGGACCCCCCAATGGCATTTCTATCTATGTTAATTTAACTCTGAGAGTATGGGTCCATTTGGTTTCATTTGTACACTCTGAGTTACAGACCTTTCCTAACTATCATTTAGTTGGGGACCACCTGGAACTCCCTCAAGGACCCCTGGGGCCTGGGGGTCCCCGGTCGGACCCCATTTTGAGAACCACTGATCTATGCAATGAATGCAATGCACAACAAACTTGACATGCTACTTAGATCTTCTCCAACGCCTATACTTTGGCCTAAATTAAAACTATAGAAGATAGGCATATGAATTGTATTCTAATTTTGAACAAATTGTAATCATATATGTGATTGTCACAATTCTAATTTGCCATTTTGCCAAGGCTCAAGGTTTATTTGAAACCAGAATTAATGATTTCATATTTTTCAGTCAACCTTAACTGCATGAGCCCTAGATTTGTTGCTTTAACCCTTATTATACCCTCCAGTTTGCTCATGCAAACTTAATGTAGGCTACATCTGTCCCAACACTCTCTCTCTCACTCACTCTCTCTCTCTCTCTCTCACACACACACACACACACACACACACACACACACACACACACACACACACACACACACACACACACACACACACACACACAGACACAGACCATTCTTGTACTGTTTGCTCCACTAGAGAGGATGATTTTATTAAGAACACGAGTGACTGACTCCTGATTACTGTCAGGCCTTTATATTAAAGCCTCATGTTACTCATACGTTTATGATCAAAATGAATTAATACATTAATTCAGCACATTTCTATTTCAAAAATCCTGAAAATGGATTAACCTTTCCTTTTTCACAGTGAGATGATTATAATATTTCTGCCATGCTTTGAGTAAGATAAGATCATGTTCTACTGGGACAGTTTAAAGTGTTAATGTTGATTGATACAATGTAGTATGCAGTATGCAGATAGCATATCTGCATAGTGCATATCAGTCTATAAATTCATTCACATTAGGCCTACATGATTTGTGTGTGTGTGTGTGTGTGTGTGTGTGTGTGTGTGTGTGTGTGTGTGTGTGTGTGTGTGTGTGTGTGTGTGTGTGTGTGTGTGTGTGTGTGCGCGTGTGCGTGCGTGCATGCATGTGTGCGCGCACGCTTGTGTGTGTGTGTGATTGTGTACGTATGCATGAGTGTGCATGTGGGGACTGGACTAAATGATTAGTCTTCTTAAGATACTGTATATTACACACACACACGCACGCACGCACGCACGCACACACACTGACCATTCATTCAGACTTAGAGATCTGACTTTGAACTTGGATAGTTTTGTGAAATAGACAGACCTGTTGAAAAGGGACGACTGTCGGCCCTTTTCATGTCCCTTTTCATAATGCATTTCCCATAATGCACTGCAGAGATACTGATAAGCCCCCTCCATGGGCTGGTGCGAAGGTTAAAGTTTGGCATATAAAAAATAGGATACAGTGGAGTTGAGCAAACATTATTATCCCCCAAGGGAAAATTCATTTGACCCCAGCACACTCATGATACAACTGTACAAAAACAAAACATCACAAGAAATTACCCACAAGTTATAAAACATAATTAAAAAGAGCAACATAGCAGCAAGATTGTGGAACAATGAATTATGACCTGGCTTTACTCGTTGCACAGTGTCATGGCAACTGGGTCAAATTAGATAATGATTACTTTTCTGCACTCTAGAATAGTCTTTACATTCTGTACACATGCCGAAGACAGAATGCAGTGGACAATGATAGTTGTGTTAGCCTGCATGTATATTATTCAGTGATGTTTGCTTCATTCAATATTTTTCTTTTTAGGAAATGACAGATTAACAATTAAAACAAATGAAATAACGTATTCCAGTGGTTTATTTCCATTGTTTTCCTGTTATGTTCTGTCCTCAGCATTTGATCTCTCTGCACCCCAGGCTCCCTTGCAGAAGACACCTCTGTTCGACTTCCACAAGGCACAGGGAGGGAAGATGGTGGGATTTGCAGGCTGGAGTATGCCTGTACAGTATAAAGACAGTCACATCGTCTCACACATGCACACCAGACAGCACTGCTCTATCTTTGATGTCAGCCACATGCTACAGGTGAGAGACACGTGAACAGGTAACCTACACATACAGGAGGATGAGTGAGGAACTCCCACACACCCCTGACTAATTGATTAATACATCTATTTATTGAGTTCTAATAAGAGGCATGACTGTTAATTAGTGGGTTTTAGTTTTTTCTTTCATGGAAAGCTCTAGCCCCCTCTGCTGGCAGAAGCTAAAATCACTTTTGTCTGGTATTATCAGTGCTGGTGTAATCACTATGATCAGTAATAGTATAGTATTAAACAATTTTGTCTTGCTTCTTCCTTGCATGACTGAAGCTGCATTGTGAATGAGAAATGTCACTTTCAGAGAAATAGATTCTATAGAAATACAATAGAAAGTATAGCTTGCGTGTTGGTAGATTGACTCGACCAACACATCAATGTGGCTTGTTCATAATTAACCACAATGAATCCTTTACCCTACAAGCTCACAACGCATTGCATTGCGACACGTTACTTGCTACTCTGCTACTGCTACAGTATATGTGCTTCTCAACCAGGAAAATATTATGGTTATTTTGTTAACTGTTAGTGTTAACTTGTGTTTTCCATGTCAGACCAAAGTCCATGGCAGAGACAGGATAAAGTTCATGGAGTCTCTGGTGGTGGCGGATGTAGCAGAGCTGAAGGACAACCAGGTGAAACCAAACATCTGTAAACTAGATGTGTGTGTGTGTGTGTGTGTGTGTGTGTGTGTGTGTGTGTGTGTGTGTGTGTGTGTGTGTGTGTGTGTGTGTGTGTGTGTGTGTGTGTGTGTGTGTGTGTGTGTGTGTGAGAGAGAGAATGAATGAATCATTTTTTTAATTTGCGTATCTTGTCATAAGACCCATCCCTTACGGGATTATAAGACACCAAAAACATAAATAAACAATATCACATTAAATTTCTGGAAAACAGAAAGCTGTTTGTTTGTCCCATGCTTTCTCTAAATAGTCCACAATTGCGAATATCTTATTTTCAAACATCCATGAAAGCTTCTCTGCGTCAACATATTAAGTCTGAGTTTTTACAAATGTTATAATTAAGTCACAGTAGGAGCAAATCCGCTCTTCTTCTATGACTCCTCTGTACCTGCCAGTTTCAAGGTGCAGTTTTGTGTGTGTGTGTGTGTGTGTCACACACACACACACACAGTGTGTGTGTGTGTGTGTGTGTGTGTGTGTGTGTGTGTGTGTGTGTGTGTGTGTGTGTGTGTGTGTGTGTGTGTGTGTGTGTGTGTGTGTGTGCGCGCGTGCGTGATGTATTAAGCTTGTTGTTTGGCTGCACTCATGCGCACTGGATAAAGTGTTGGCTAATATGGAAATGCTAGGAAACGTTAACTCACTAAGGTGGAAGTGGGGGCACTCCAAATTAAGAGAATGCAAGACAAAGTATCAGTTATTCATTCTTTGTTTTTTTGCTCTGAAGAAGGCCAACAAATAATTAATTACTGAGCCTTTATCTGGTATTCTCTTATTTTGGAGTGTCACCTCTTCCACCTTAGTGTGGTGACCTTTTCTAACTAGTCGTTTTTGTGGCTCTGCACCCACTGCTCATGAAAGCGTCCAGAGGAAGCGCACATGCCTATCTCCCTATTATGTAAAAGCCTTTGACTTTGTCTGTCTGTCTGTCTGTCTCAACCCTAGGGATCACTGTCCCTCTTCACCAATGAGAAGGGAGGGATCATGGATGACCTGATCGTCACAAAGACAGACCGGGGCTACCTCTATGTTGTGTCTAACGCTGGCTGCTCTGATAAAGACTCAGCTCATATGAAGGTACAGACAGAGAGGGAAGTAGCTAAATAGACTGATAAGGGTATGGTCACACAAGCCGCCGGGGTGGATGCGTGATTGGCTGAAGTAGACTTCAGTGGAACTTAGTTGACTGACTATCACAAACCATACAGAGCCACCTCCCCGACAATATCGCACAGACCGTTTGTTTATTTTTGGACCACAATGCTTATTTGAGACGATTTTAAGATGACCCAATGTTATTCTCCTTAGAGAAATTGCTTCCGTGAACCGGGGGATAAGCGAGTCACCTCATGACTTCGCTGCTCTATATACTGCTTCCCCCGAGCCAGCGGGGCGCCTTATGGAGGGGAAAGGAACTGGTTGGAATAACGTGTACTGTTCCTTCCACACGCTACGTCCAACCAGGGAGACTCCCCCCTGCCAGGTGAAAAGAAGTGACTTGGACTCTTCATGCATAGAAGGAAGCATGAGGTCAGTCCGTTGTCTCCCCAGGTTGGCAGAGGGAGTGTAGCGCCCAAGATTACATTAGATAATTGACACTGGGTGAAAAATGGCTTTATCGTGGGATAAAAATGTAGAAAATGAAACAGTGTGAAAGCTACCTAACTTCAAGTCGACAACTGACCAATGTTGACAATGTTGAAGAATTTTGGGCTGTTAGGCTTTTAACTCTTTTACTGCTTCGGACGTTCCCGCTCGCCTCAATTTTGACGGCGGCGCGTTGCCAATACGAACGGACGTTCTTTTACCTTGTCTGATGACTGTAAGCTGATGAGAGGTCACGCGGGTGTGTACAGTAAAAAACATCTCCCGTAATGCTGCTTTCCACCACACGTAAACATCAATGATGTCCAATTCACTTCCTGGCTGTTCTCTGTGGACCTGATCTAGATTATGCATTTCTATGCTCTGAACGACGGAAAGAGGGGAGGGCCATCTCACATCCATTCCTTGCATAAGGCTTCCCCCTGCCGCCAGCTTGGCTAAAGTACACATATAATAGGTCCAATGAAAAGAAAATCGTTTGGAAATAAATAATCAATAAATCTTTTTCTATAACATCGCAAAGGTAAGCTGCTTTTTGCTGGCACCAGCCCCAATAAATAAATAATAAATCTGGCAGTAAAACTGTTAATGGGGAAAAGACATCTAAAATGTATGCATGTGTGTTTTGTAGGCCAAAGTGGCAGAGTTTAAGGCAGCAGGCCTTGATGTGGATCTGGAGTTCCTGGAGGAATCTCTTATCGCTCTGCAAGGTGACATTTCTTTCTTTCTTTCTGCTTCCCTGTTCTTTATGAAAAATGTACGAATGATATCCTACTTCGCCACCAGCCTCATGCCTACCATTAATTGGGTTATTTAAATAATTGACTGACGGCCTAAAAACTGTATGTGTTTAGGTCCATCCATGTCGCGGGTACTCCAGGAAGGGTTAAAGGACAACCTCAGTAAACTGACCTTCATGACCTCCACCGTAGCCACAGTGTTTGGCATTAAGGACTGCAGGGTCACCCGCTGTGGGTATACCGGAGAGGACGGAGTGGAGGTGAGCGCCACTATCTATGGTTCTCTCCATCGATTAATGGATGGATAGACTGATTGACTGACTGACTGACTGACTGACTGACTGACTGACTGACTGACTGACCATATTTTTCCTGTACTTGATTTGTGGCATGGACAACACACCATGAAGTATATAAAAACACAGTAGTTATAAATAGAAAGACAGTAGGCAGATATAATACAACTGTAAACAGTAAAGGCATTAAAAACAACACACAACAATGGTTGTTATTACTGACTGTGTTAATTTCTATCATGTTGTCTTGTTTCTCTGCGTGTGTACAGTACCTTCTCAGTTCTAACTCTCTCTGCCTCTCTGAATTTCTGTGTCATCTCCTGTCGGCCTAATGTACATGTAAATGTGATACTAGCAGAGACGGCCCCCATCTCTTATGTACCTGTACAGCTCTCTCTCTTACATTATGTCTTATGTCTTCCACCACTTTGTCAGATCTCAGTGCCCAGGTCCAAGGTGGTGGAGCTAACAGAGAAGTTACTAGCCCACAGTGAGGTGAAGTTGGCTGGCTTAGGCGCCAGGGACAGTCTAAGGCTGGAGGCAGGGCTTTGTCTCTACGGCAATGATATTGATGAGACTACGACTCCTGTGGCGGCAACTCTAGTCTGGACTATAGGTGAGGCTCTGCTTTTCCTTTGGCTGCTCCTGCTCCGGCCTCCTGGCGGGGATAATAAACAACCAACAGGCAGCAATGACTGGCAGCAGCATTCGCCTTGCCCCGTTTAGCATGCATTTAGCCTCATCTACTCGAGTAGGTATTTCGCTATGAGGAGTCAATGCACTGGACAACCCTGCTTCTGAGTAGGGTCGGTCAGTGCACGCACTCAGTGCACCTACAGTAGGGTGCAGTGCACTGTAACAGCGGCAACGCACCGAATGCAATGCATTTTAAAAGACCAGAGAGCACAATAGTGCTCTCAGTGTATACGAACGCACTCTGAATATTAACATATTAACACATTTTTATTTCAAATTTATAACAAGTTCAAACTCCTATAGCATGGCGGTGCTACAGTATATACACAATGGTCAGGGGAAGACTGTGTGAATATGTGGGGTTTTATGTTCACTGCAGACTGACATATTATCCAGTCTGGATAATGTTTATTTTTTTTACTCTAATATCGATTTCCTTTCCTCTCACAACAGGGAAGCGTCGCCGCCAAGCGATGGATTTCCCAGGTGCTGACATCATTGTGCCTCAGATTAAGGCAAAGACGGCCAGGAAGAGAGTTGGCCTGATCTCTACTGGACCTCCTGTCAGACCGCACACTCCAATACTCTGCCCCGAAGGAAACGTGATAGGTCAGAGATTAATGACTGTCTTGTTTCAATGAGAGAGGGAAGTTGTGAGTGAGCAAATGACTGAGTATGTGTGAGGAAGTAAGTTCTCATTGGCTTTTGTCTTCAGGTGAGGTGACCAGCGGATGCCCATCCCCCTGTCTGAAGCACAACGTTGCCATGGGTTACGTGGATGCTGCATTCACCAAAAACGGAACGGCCGTGCAGGTGGAAGTAAGGAAAAAGGCAGTGCCTGCTACTATCAGCAAGATGCCTTTTGTACCCACCAACTACTACTCTGGCTAGAAGGGGACTCACACACATGAATGCACACACACACACACACACACACACACACACACACACACACACACACACACGCTTGTACCTACACACAAACATGTACTCCTACAGTACTGCAAGGTGTACTGTAGTACAGCAAGGTGTACTGTAGGGGCACAAGACATATTTTCCTACTCGTTCCCATAGTAATGCTGCCCCCCTGTGTTTACCTGCAGCAATGCAGTATTAATGAGACCTAGAAGAGTTCAGAATCAACTTTATTGTCACAGGTTTACAGGTGTAAAACAGTGGGTAAATTCATTTTGTGCAAATTCCATCGTTTTTGGTATTTCCATAAAAAAGTATGGGAAGAAGAAAGGGGGTGGGGGCAATTGGTTAGAGAGATCAATCAATAAAATTAAAATATCTACGTATTTACTAAGGGTGCAACGGTTTACAACTTGTACGGTTCGGTTTGATATTTTGGTGTCACGGTTCGATACTTTTTCGATACAAAAAATAAAGAGAAATGTCCTTGATTTATAAATGTATTTTTATAACTACGTATTTTTTTGTTTTAACTTTGAACAATATGGTACCCAACCTTGGGTAGTGGTTCTCTAAAGTGGGCTCTGCGGACCCCTAGGGGTCCTTGAGGGGGTTCCAGGGGAATGTGGATGTTGAGTGGTATTGTATTGTTCGGTACAGGGTCATTCGGTTCGGTATTCGATATTCGGTTCGATATGTTGCACCCCTAGTATTTACACATGGTACCTGAGGTAAGACATTACATAAGGTGTGGTTAGTACCTGAAGCAAGACATAAAGGTGCAGCAGATATACTGTATACTGTACATGATATGTTAAGGTGCGAGAAAAACAAAACAAAAGACGTGCGTCAACTGAATGATAAAAGAAAGAAAGAAAGCTTTGTCTAAATTCATAAAAGAATGTGAACACAGGTTTTGTGTGAACTAGTGACTATCTCTGCTATATTTTCTAAATCTCAAAATCATGTTATTCAACCAGTGCAATTAATGCACAGGAATTTGCAGCCACGCACACACATACACGTGTGTCTACACACACACACATGCGCGCGCACACACACACACACACACACACACACACACACACACACACACACACACACACACACACACACACACACACACACACACACACACACACGTAAGAACAGTTCATATTACAATGACAACAGGGCCTCATTAGCCAAACAAAAGGCACACTGCAAGCAAACTATTGATAGAATACTTGTAGACTACATATGTCCCTACTGTATGTGCAGCCAAACAGAATGGTATACTATACAGTGTGTTAAGAGTAGACCGTTGAGTGGTGATGTATAGTCTGTAGTGCAATGGTCCAACTTATGTTGAATGGAATGAGATTGAACTGATCGACTGTGAATGGTTGTCAATATTGACATTGTCATAAGATTGTTTTAATAAGAAATGTGCAGCCCTCTCCACCTTTCCTTTATTGACATAACAGTATGAAAACTGAGAGGGAAACCACATAAGGGAGGCACAGAAGAAACTGCTATGTAAATGGTTGTGTGTGTCAAAATATATGGTTCCACAAGAACTATTTTAACATGCAGTACATTTATTGAGAGTTTAACTGACCAACAAATCCAGGTTACATACGTAAATGTGTAAAATACATGAAATGTGGACTACATCTTTTATATATATTTATCCTTTTACAATTGTACTTAATGTACTTTTTTTAATGGAGCTTATAATAACAATTGTAACTTTTCTAATGAAACTGTAAATATTCACCACCAGACCAAAACAATTCGATTTCATATGGCTCTTTTGACATTACATCACCCGATATTTGGTTGTTACCATTAGGTGATGTGACTTGAGTCTCTGCCCTTGTCTGTTGTTTTTATTATGGCAATACTATGGAATGAAACATAATGGTCACAACTGCATGATAAGGATATTGTATTGACATCTTATCCAGTGTTTTGTAACCTAATGTTCATTTGACAAACCAGCTCTTGAAATTGAATGGAGAAATAATTGCATAATAAACATTTAATTGGATGAGCCTTGGGCTGCTCTCTTAATGTTCACAAGAGCCAGATATTTGTCATAATATCTAACATGGTTATCCTGTTAAATTACAGGAACTCTTGAGTTGATACTGTAGCACCTTGTTGAACCACAGAGAGGATTCTTTTTGTCGACCTGACATGTTTGTTCTGTTATTTAGCCTACTACTGAAATGTTTGATTATTTAATTTTTTTACTTAATCTAATGATGTTGTCTTTGACTAACAATTCCAGGTAGTTTTGCACATCTGGTGGATGTGCCAATAAATTGAAAGGGAGATACAGTGTGTTGACCTTTCTTTAATGGTTTATTGGGCCTATGCCTGCTTGTCTGTCTGTGTCCCTTTTATTCCCATATATGGGGTTCTGTGTCGGTTACCCATGCCCAAAATATGGAGTCCAGGCCGGCGATGTCAGTAGGCTATATGAAATCATGAGGAGTACTTGATGAGTACTCCATATATGGGGATTTGTGGATGCATGCATGTATCAATATTTTGGACAACAGCCAATCCCAGCAATGTCCCATTGGCACAGTCTCCCACAGGTCCTCACCTCAGCAATATGCACACAGAGTTTAAAGTTGATGGGTCAGACAGTTCTCGAGTGCAGGAGAGACGGACAGATTTTGCTCATTTATTGATGGATGGTTGTCTTATAGCTGTGAAGCTTTGATACATAAATTATAAAATGAAAAATTGCACCTGTGCCAAGTGAGCAAACATGACACACATGCATTATCTCCTTGTATGGGCCGTTCTGTCCGTGACATCAGCTGTGGTGATGTTGGTCTCTGCATACTTTCTATGATGTTAGTCTCTTGTGACGCGGACATAGGGACATATAGGGACCTACACACAAAGCCAGACTAAACACTAGCGCCGCTCAAAACCAATAAGATTAATTAAAAAATGAAAATTAAGCTACTGTTAGTTATTTTTATTTAATATGTATTTGTATTTAATATATATATATATATATATATATATATATATATATCTTTTTTTTTACTAACTGTATATCTGCAAGCCTCTTAGTATAGTTTGAATCTTTTGGGGCTATTGCAACTTTTAGACTTATGACATTTGCTTGTTTTATTGTTTTCGTAAACCAATCAGGTCCAATAAATAAAGGCCTTTATTACTCACGCATAACTCGCGTGTGTGTGTGTGTGTGTGTGTGTGTGTGTGTGTGTGTGTGTGTGTGTGTGTGTGTGTGTGGCTTTATTTAGAAATTGGGGGCCTATATTCCCTGTTTGACTAGGCATCTCGATAGGGGGTTGGTACAACAACGATCTGGCAACCCGGGCTACCGGTCTGCTCAGCGGTTACTGAGAAGATGGTGGACTTGGCGACAACAACGTGCTCCAAACTCCGTCCTAAACACTTTGACAAAGACTTACCTTCTCAACCTGGAATTAGATATAGATTACCCGGGGACAACCATAGATAATAGTCAGTGACACCACATCGTGGGAAGACGGTTTGTCCCTCGTCACAACTCTGAATTCCAAGACGGAAGCCAGAGAGAGGAGTGAGAGAGAGAGAAATAAGAATTGTTGTTGAAGGAGAAACGTGGTGGTGTCGGCTAGCTTTGGGATTGAAGCTGGCTGTCGTCGTGTAAACACAAAGTGTGTGCGTGGGTGTGAAGTTTTGGAAGATTTTTCAGCTGTGGAGATTGTCCCGTCGCCTGTTGCTGCGTTCGCACCAACTGTCAAACGTGTTAACTTGGCGACTGATAACAACAAGAGGCTAGCTAACCGTGTACTTGACTAGCTTGTTGTGACTTTGGGAAGAAAGTACGTCTCCACAATGCCGCGGAGTAAGAAGGGGAAACGTGGCTCCACTAAGCCGGGTAAGTGTGCAGTAATACCTGTTGTGTTTGCTAGCAGACGGGTTAAGCCCCTGACAATAGCTAAGTTCTAACGCGGCCGTTATTACAAAAGGACACTGTTTATTACGCGCCACACCTAACGGCATGACTGCCTGTAGCCCGGCCGGCTTTTTACCATCATGCCATTCATATGATGCCATATGGCAGCAAAGATATAGTGTCACCGTCCTCATGTCATGTGCTTGTTAGTCAGTTAACTTCCCTACGGCAGTGGTGGGAAAAGTACTCACATTTTGTACATAAGTATAAGTGTAAATACCGCAATGTAGAAATATTCTGTTACAAGTTAAAGACCGAAATTCAGTAAATGAAGCCTACATGGTTACATGTCTCCATATAAGTACTGGTATACAAATGTACTTAAAGTACAAAAGTAAAAAGTACTCATTATGCAGAATGTCACAGTTCGTTCACACATTTTCAAATGTACAAAGCTCCTTTGAAAATAGCTTGTATCGGCTATTTTCAAATGGACGAAATGTATAGGGGCTGAAGTGGTTTAATGTAAGTTTTGTAATAGGCCTAATAATCAAAATCTTAAAGTAACTAGTAACTAAAAGTTTCTAATAATTGTAGTTGAGTAAAAGTACTTAAAACTGGAAATACTCCAGTAAAGTAAAAACAATACCTCAACTGTACTTTTTTACCATTTTCAGTACTTGAGTAAATGTTACTTTACACCACTGCTGAATATTTACTATGTATGGCAATATGTGTACTACTAGTGTGAAAACATACCCAGCACATCCTCAGTGTTAATTAATTTAACCCTGAGAGTCTGATTGTACTGTACAAATCTAACGACATTTGCACACTACTACACTTAGTTAAATTGATACATTAACAATGGATTGACTGTGTGTAATAACATTGCTACATGCTCTTGGGGATATGTGGAAAAACTTTGTTGTAATTGTGAATAGTTCATTCATCATAGATCACCATGCAGGAGGAGAAGAGCTTAACTTGCAAAAATGGACCACATGTAAGGTTAACCACCAGGGGCGTCACACCAAATTCTGGGCCCTGGGTACAAGGATTCACTGCGGGCCCCCCATGAATGTTAACTATTGAAAAACAGCAGATATACTGCGAGCTTGTAGATCTGCTATTTTTGAAAAATCGTGAAAATGTGTGCCAAGAAACCTATGTTTCCATGTCAGTGATGCTCAAACTTTTTCATGTGAAGGACCCCCCCCCCATCTCAAAATATTTAGTTCCAGGGACCCCCCAGAAGCAACATTTTTGTTACAAATGTTCACTAAAAAAATACATATATTCAAAGATTTGCGCACATTTTCACGACTTTTCAAAAATAGCAGATCTACAAGCTCGCAGCGCGGCACTCGGTGCCGCGCTGTGAGCTTGTATATCTGCTATTTTTCAATAGCTAAAGTTACTAGGGCCCCTCCACCTTGGGCCCTAGTAACTCAGTCCAACTTTCCTACCCCTTGTGACGCCCCTGTTAACCACAGAGGTGCGTGCTATTTTTAGCAGGAGTGATCTAGCTGTCACTGAAAGGAGCACAGGAGAGCTGGGTGAAAATCGTGTACTACTAGCCCAAAATGGAAATAAGCAAAGAGGCCTTTTAGTTTATACATGTGGACTGGATTTGGGTGTGTTTGATCCAATAATATTGCTATTTATAGCTTTAGATGAGAGAGAATTGTGCGAATCATGCATGTGCCTGGCTGAACATTTGGAGCCGCCTCCACGTGCTATGGAATGACGTAGGCGGGGGAGCACACACAGTTATCACGTGTAGCGCCTACATACAAATGATACAACACATACTCTTCTTGAGGGCAGATGTCTGTAGGGAGACATGGAGGAGGTTCACACTCACAGTATGAGAGAGAGGAAGGCCGGTTGGTCGGTGCGCTCAAGTCGTGACTCAAATGCTTGCATATAGTTTCTACCAAATGTGTATATTTATACGCTTATGGCTTAGGGTCGATCCATACCGTTATAAGGAGCCTAACTAATTTCGGTTCGGCAGTAGGCGAACCCAAATATGGTTCGCATCCCCCGGTTCGGGGGGGCGTCAGCCGACTAAATTCGGCTCTACGGTGCTGACGAAATGTTGTGACCTCCCGACTTAATTTCGGTACTCAGCGGTGTCTTCTCATTCATTCATCCCGGCTTCACGTTCATATTCTCGGCTGTGAATCCAAGGAAACAGCCGTCGTTTGTGTGGGAGACACGCCGACTTCCAAATGCTTGTGTGGCCGTGTATTGGGCATCAGAGAGCGGATACTGGAGACGAAGAGTGGTGGACTGGGAGGCGCGCGCGCGACACACACACACACACACACACACACACACACACACACACACACACACACACACACACACACACACACACACACACACACACACCTTTGCTGCGTGTATCGCTGCTAACGCGTCGCCGACCGTTTTAAAGAGAAAAGAAGAGCTTAAACACAACTTTGCTAATTGCTAGTGTTCCGTGTTGATATGTTTTTTTTCCACGACGAGTTGTGTGACTGCGTGATGACATGCATGCAGCAAGGGAGGCTGCACGTCTATAATGTGAGCTTGTAGATTAAATGTTTTTGACAGAGCTCGAGCCGAGCGTTTGTGAGTGTGAATGAGAGAGAGAGAAGAGACCCCGCTGGTGCTGCTGCCTGCTGGAGCTGCTACTCACTGGACCTCCAGTCATTCAGTGTGCAGCGCGAGGGCAAGTCAGATATGTATATCCGCCCTGCAACGCTCATTCATCGGTCGTCATGCCACGGACCTCCAATATTTACAAGCGACTTGGGCACTAGCCGTTAAGAAAGTATGGATGAACTCCCCCCGAACCTAAATAATTTCGGGTCGGGGCGTCCTCCCGAACCGAAATTAGTTAGGCTCCTTATAACGGTATGAAACGACCCTTAATCTGTTTACATTTGTTGTATGGCTAGTAAATGCAATGCTGCAGCAAGCACTGCCACTGTGCAACA
This sequence comes from Nannobrachium achirus, assembly GCF_963921795.1. Classification (NCBI taxonomy): domain Eukaryota; kingdom Metazoa; phylum Chordata; class Actinopteri; order Myctophiformes; family Myctophidae; genus Nannobrachium; species Nannobrachium achirus. The sequence goes on from NC_137818.1 coordinate 24,294,722, forward strand.
TAAAAGTATTGAAATCAATGTAATTATTGGTTAAGTTGAGCTCATACCAGTTCTGATGCTTTCTTATCTCCTTCATGGCCACCCACCCCTTTATTGCATCCATTTAATTTCAACCATGCTTTTTTATCCATTTATCCATGATCGTTCTTTTCACTCACTCATTCATCCACCCAAACATCCATTCATAATTCCTTACTCCACTGCTCCATCATCCCTGCCTCCCTTCACCCACCCGCCTTCCTCCGCTGTTCCATCCCTCCGTCCGTCCTCTTCTAGGCTCCCTACGGCAGGAGGTTCTTCAGCTGCAGCTGTCTGCTAAAGCTCCACTCTCGAAAGGTAACCCCCTCCCCCCTCCCAATCCTTGGCCCTGCTCTACCTTTTCAGGCACAACTTGACTTGTGCTCAGAACTCCACTGTGTTGCACGACAAGCTCTGATAGCCCTGCACGTGCCAACGGCCTCCACATGAAGCTTTCACATCCAAGTTTGAGAGCTGGATTCGGGTATTACTTGCTTTTACTCAAAGCAAGTAAGTCAAATGCTTTACTATGACATCTTTGGCTCCTGTGCACAACCAGTAGACCTGATCATATCAGTTGCTTAGTCTAACCCCACTTTTTTTGCATGATGAACGGCAAGCCTAGTCCACCACTTTTAGTTTTAACAATTTCACAAGTTGGATTCCTTTCTTGAACATTACTTGGCGTTCCCTCCAAGTGCATTTACTTGCTGAATTCCTCCTTTTCAGCATGGCTGTCCTAGCCTGCATGCTTTACCAAAATAATAACTATAACTTTTGTTTTACTGTTAGTGATTCCTTTTTCCCTGGATCTTTCTCGTTTTTGACAGTTCGTTCATGTGCCTGACTGTTCATGGAAAGAAGCTCTTTTGCAGTCTGTTGCTAGTAGCTTTGAGACTGCGAGGCTCGTTCTTCTTGTGTGAACTCCTCCCTTCCTTAACCTTGCAGCTAATTTCATCCACAAATGGCTGCCGCGACCTGGCCCTATTTGATCACTGTCCATCATGTCCTGCAGTGCTGCCAGTCAACTTGTTCATTTGAATATTAATCTTATCTGCCTTGCCATATTGCTGAGGCTGACATTGAAAAGTTGGTTACTTTGTAAATCTCATTTGCACCTTTCTCTCTGTCTCGACTGTACCTCTGGTCTCTCTCTCCCTGTCACTCTGTTACTTTCTCTTTACATTTTCAGGACCCCCATTCTTTTGCGTGTCAGTACTGGCATCTCAGTTTCATCCATTTATGTTACACTGATTCCTTTGCTATATATTATTGGATCTCTTGTTGTTTCCCCCAGGCCAAAGGCTTGGTCGAGACTACGTTTTTGCTCCTGTACGGCATGTGTGATTTTTGTCCAAACCTCGCTCAAATTGGTACACATTATCTCTGTTGTCATCATGTGATCAAGATGTATCAGTCAGATATTTTGTATTCTATTCCGTTGACTACGAAGTTTCCTGTAGGGGCCCGTTTTGCACTACATGCTCAGTGATGTCATTACGTGCGCATCCCGCATCAAAAACTCATTCAAGTCGCCCAGGGACTCATTCATGTCATGGTCCTGGGGTCCCGGGGATGCGCCTCCATTGGAGTCCATGTTAAAATAACTTCTTCTACTTAAGTTGCTATATTAGTTTAGATAGTTTAATTCGTTTTTTAATGTATTGTGCAAGATAAACACTGTAAAGATTTATTATCAGTTAAACCTGGAACAGCTAAAAACTATTTTCACTAGTGGTTCTCAAAGTGGGGTCCAGGTCCTGGGTCCTTGAGGGAGTTCCAGGGGGTCCCCAGATAAATGATAGTTAGGAACCTAATAGAACTTTATGGGTCTGTAACTCGGTGAACAAATGGAACCAAATGGACCTGTTCAATTTGTACTCTAGTATTTTAACATTTAATATAAATTGGGGTCCCAGTGATATAAATATAATTAAATGGGTGTCTGTAGCCTAGTGTATTTAGACATCCTAGTTTTAAGTTCAAACATTAGCCAAATTGTAAAATAAATATAAGAAATAGGCAAACATTTTGAAAATAGTCGATCTACAAGCTCACAGCACTCGAAAACATTGTATTGAGGACTCATAAAACTTTTTTGGGACCCATTTGAATGACCACCTGTGGGTCCCGGGACCCATTACATTGAAAACCTAGTAACATCACTGCATGCTACAAGCACCGCTGGACCAATCAGTGAAAAACTTTGCATGCACACTTAGAGTAGGCCAGGGAAGAATCTCCTATCCACCCAGTTATATTACGACCATGAACATATTCTTAGTTACTACTCCTTTCCAAACCTCACGCAAATCATAAACATTATCTCGTACTAGTCATGTGATCAAGATGTATCTATCACATTTCTCATGCCATTCTGATTGCTTAGCATTGATTGGCTTCCAAAGTTTGTGGGGGTGGCCGTTTTGCCCAAAATGCCACACATCATGAATGCAGCGCCCTATTTCTGGGAAACTGCACGCACATTGCCACTAAGCCAAGGAAAAACCTACATCCTACATTTTTCAAATCTCATGGTGGCGCTTCAACAGGACAATTTATGAAGTGCAACTGTGTGTATTAGGGAGTTATACATGTCAAGGTTGATTACTAGGACAGTGATGACGACGTTTTAGACTTTGTAGTGTGTGTGGGTGTGTGCAGGCCCGTTGGCCAACTGGTCAGAGACCGTTCTGTAACCAAAAGATCACAGCTTTGATTTCAGCAGCCATTATGTCACATTGTCTCTGAGAAAGACACTGAAATTCAGTTTCAGCTTCACCTAGCTAATGGCTGCTCAGATGGTCATGATGAGTGCTTGAGGGGAGCTGTTAGAGGACGACTATCCCACCAAATACATGCAAAGTTGATTTGGCAAAATGTTTTCATTCCAGTGAGAGAGGCATCGAGTGAACCAAGATAGGCATAGGCACAGCTTATTTTTATTGAACTTAGTTCAATATATGAAATGTATACCTCCAGTCCGACAGCCATTAGATACTGTGCTACCATTCATGTACCCAGGGGCAGCCACTGCAGTACAATACAGAAAAGATACTTCTACACTTGCGGAAGTTGATGGTCAGCAGTGATTGCTTATGTATTCTCAGCCCATTTTGCAATATCATTATTATAATAAATAATAGTTTAAATGACTAGTATTTAGTAGACGAATAGTAGGGGCTGCAATGTTTAGTGGACTATGTGCACACATCCCTAAGGCCTAGACATCTATCTATTTGCTGTCCTACAGTGTAACGTCAGCACAGATGTATTTGTTGGACTTTTACCCCACCTCTCTCTGAGCCATAACTGTGATACTATAATCTGAACAAGGTCTTTACAGCCCATCATGACATCAGTTCAATTCCAGCTGAAAGCTCCAGAGTCCCTCTTATGTATATTCTAAATCACTACCAGTACCAGTCTGGTATCCCTTAATGTTCACTGCATCCAACAGCAGTCATGCTGCATGGTCAGCATTTACTCTCTCAAAAAGGAATGTTTTACAAGCAGCTTAGACAGGGTATGGTGTAGTGTGTGTAATAGATCCGAGTCTGAGTTAGTTTAAATTAGACTTTCAGCTGATATACAGTATCTCATCATGTAGTAAAAATGGAGTAACTGTGGCTCAGCCATGTAGATGCCAACCCAGTCGCTATGTCATAAGTAAAGTTTAAATTCAGTTCATGTACAGTTCACTCCCAGGCCGAGGTATCCTCTCTCAAGTAGTCAAATAACACAATTGCAGTAGCACTGTCCTGAAGGAAAGATTACAGAATTAAATAGATTCAAATGATCCATAATGGCTACATTGTCTATATAGGCTATATGCATTTAAATTACCCCCTATTCAAATACACTTAATATAAGTCAAAGGAGGCGGAGTTCAACAAATTCTTCTTTGGAATAGGCTGTGAAAGTTAATTCTAACATGAAGTAGGGTTTTGCTGGAAGTTACATAGCGACTTTGAAGGCTTGAATGCCTAAATGGGAAGTAACCCAGTAATGGGGAAATACAGCCCTGTACAGTAATTACACTGCATTTCCCACTTTCACTGCTGCAACAATCACTTTGAACTCTGGTTCACCCTGGGAAGACCTTGTTGACCTTTCAAAACACGCTCACACAAAATGAATGCCTATTCTGCACACACACAATTACACAAACGTGCACACAAAAATACAGAGTGAATGGCTGTTGCACACACACACACACACACACACACACACACACACAGAATGAATGCCCCTTCTGGACATACACAACGTGAATAAATGAATGGTGTCACTAGTCTTCAGTAATCCCAGCAACAGTAGAAAGCCCTTAGCCAGCAGGAACACCACAGTTAGCCTAGCTTAGCTTAGCCTGCCTAGCTCTTCTCTTGTCCAGCCTTATGTATGTCCATGTCCAGCATTACAAACCTGTGTACATGCTTAATCTCTCAAAATAGACCTAGACTCACATCATGTACACTTCAACAGTAATGCACACACAAACTCACATCAGTGAATTCAGAAATCCTTAATTTGCTTACATTTTATTAAATGTGCTTAATGTAGAATACTGCTATTATGCTCCACTTGTGTGTAATTGCAGAGCAAAACCGCTATGATTATCTAAATTATTACCGTGACATGGTTGTCACAGACTTCTCTTCTGATCGGCATGTATCCCTGTGTGATCAAATAAGCAATTAAGATTCAACCAATCAACCATACATTAAGTTTGCATCAAAACGGGAAAGAGAAGATCTCTGTCTTGCTCTGAAAAGTTGAGAATATTGTATTTTAACTTTCATGCAATAAAAAGCACATGCCATTGCCAGGCCCCCCCATGACTTTCTTTTGCTTTCTAGGGTGTCATAGCCCTTCACGTGAGCTCTGCCCAGTTCTTTGCACGCGACAAACTGCTCCCAGTTTATCCCTCATGTATGTGTGTGTATGTTAACATTTCTATAAAGAGTGCTCTACTGGTGTAGTGTTACTGACAGAACCAAACAGCTGAACAGTAGAGTGAGGCTAGTCACCTTCCTTCACCCTGATTACACAGCTGCCTGGGAAATGACCACCAAGCCAATGGTGGTCATTTCATTAGTGCATTCTGGCTAATGGCCAGAATGCACTAATGCAACTTGTCACAACTACTTGCAACAAAACAGTTTTAAGGCCAGTCCTCACCAATGCAACTCCTTGCAACTGCCATTGGGGATAATGGTCGCAAGTAGTTGCATGTTGCAAGGAGTTGCATTGTTGTGGACTGGCCTTTTTAAGGGTTCATGACATGTAAATGTACTCTTTGGTGAAAAAAATCTTTGGTTTCAACATCACGATTCACGAGTCAGTGCTCTGAAATCAGTTGATTTACGAACAGTCAGCAAGCTAATAAACACACCCAGTGTGTGCGTTTTGAGTTTTGTGCTCTAAATCTTATAACGGGAACGCTTCTGAGCACACACAATAGAGAGTGCCGTATTTCAAGACCGTATTTACGAAGTTTCTTTTACACCACTCTTCTGCCATGCCCCCATTGTTGAGTAACAATGCTCTAGCCACTTAAACCTCTATGTTGGGAAGTTCTCTCAGCCACTGTTAAAATTGGTCTCCTCTGGGAGACATCTTACATCTTTAATTATCTTGACCCTCTACCTCTCGTTCTGTCCTGTAGGAGGTAAGAATGGGGTGAAGGGAGAGTCTGGAGCCAGTGATGATGACCTGGCCTCTGACGTTCTCAGCCACTACAGTAGTCCCAGTGAAACTGCATCTGTACTAGAGGAGGGAACAGGTGGGTACACATGCTATATTCATACAGTACATACGTGCATTCATTACTTGACACTATACTAATAATGATACGATTAACATTATTAAATATAATACTGATACAGAATGCTATTATTTGAATATTAAAGGCATTTGACATTTCACAGTTTTGTTTTTTTTGGGGGATTCTCACTCCAAAATCCTGAAATATCAGTGGTTTTGTTGTAGTCTGACCGCTTTGTTTTTTGAATGTGTACCAGGAGGAGGAGAGCCCGTAGATGAGCTGACCGCCCAGGAGGAGACCGAAGACAAACTCAAGCAGTGTATTGACAACCTGATGGATAAGAGGTGCATCTTTACCTAATCTAATCAACAGTAGCTGTAGGCTGCAGTCCAGCTCCTTTGTGAACGTGTGGTATTGCATTAGGAGGCTCAGGAATGAACTCAATGTGAAGGTTCTCCTGTGTGGGTTGTATAACCACTTTATCATCATCTATTTCTTCTTTTTTTTTGCCAGTCCACAGGCAACCAGTTGTGTGAAAGTTGCTAATCTATAGAATCTTTGTTTGACCAACATTGTTCAGTTTGATTGAATGATTAAGTGAATGAGTTATATGATTAAGTATTTCTAAAGATCGGTATTTCCATTTGGCCAAACGAGATGTTGATGAATAAAATTGGGGGAATAAAAGAGACCACAAAACAGTGGGTTTTTAATTAAGCGTCTTACATTTCAAATTCTTTCTGTCAGTGCTAAGACTCGTCTTGCGGCTCTGGAGTCTCTGCGTCAGGTCTTCTGCTCCAGAGTGCTGTATGACTTCTTGATAGAGAGACGACTCACCATCAGTGACTGCCTAGAGAGAAGCCTCAAGAAAGGTGAGAGATGAAGAAGAGATGTGTGAGAGACAAAGAGAGAGACAGCTGTATTTGTTTGCTTTGGAACAAAAGTATATACAAGACAAGAAATGTGAGACAGACTGTGTGAAACACGTGAATGGTGTTCTCTCTCTAGGGGGAGGAGAGGAGCAGGCAGCAGCAGCCACAGTGTTCTCCCTGCTGTGTATCCAGCTGGGCGGAGGCGATGAGGGGGAGGAGGGCTTTAAGATGCTCCGCCCCATCCTCAGCACCATCCTGATTGACGGCTCTGCCAGTATATTGGCACGCCAGAGTGTAAGTGACCACTGTAACCCAGTTCTGAATTTTTTTTCCGCGTCTGTTTTTTGGGTCTGGTCCATTTGGTTCTGAGCTACAGACCCATAAGGGTCTATTTCGTTCATCATTTAGCTGGCGACCCCCTAGAACTCCCTCAAGGACCCCACTTTGAGAACCTCTTTGTCCTACACACCAGTGGTGGAAAAAGTACTCAAATGTTTTACTTCACTAAAAGTATCAACACTGTAATGTAGAAATACTGTTACAAGTAGAAGTCCGGAATTTAAAATGTACTTGAGTAAAAGTACAGAAGTATTGGTGCCAAAATATACTTAAGTACTAAAAGTAAAAGTTCTCAGTATGCACAACAGTTTCCAAATGTATAAAAAATCCTTTGAAAATAGCAGATCTTCAAGCTCACGTGTCGCTTTGTGAGCTTGTAGATCTGCTATTTTCAAATAGCCATCATGGCTGAGTGGTTAATGTATGCTTTACAAAGTACCAATTGTCATATAAAAATGTAGTGGAGTAGAAGTAGAACATTGGAAATACTCCTGTAAAGTAAAAGCAAAGTTGTACTTAAGTAAATTCACTAGTTACTTTACAGAATCAGAATCAGAAACACTTTGTTGCCAAATGCATCACAAGGACACACAGGAATTTGTTGTGGTGTTACAGCACAGATAAAAACACAGACAGAACACATTTAAGACACTCAAGACATGATATAACCCATACGTAAAAACATCATTAGAGTCTTTAAAAATCAGTAGAATAAAAACTAGCTAACAAGAACAACGGGGGGTGGTGGAGAGGTCCTTATTCAGGAGGGACACGCCCCTCAGGGAAAAAACTATTCAGGTGACGAGTGGTCTTGGTCCCTATGGCTCGGAAGCGTCTTCCTGAGGGGAGCTTCTTGAAGAGACCATTACCAGGGTGAGAGGGTCAGAGAAAATCCTCCCTGCCTGCGTCCTGACTAGGGATGGCCAACGGTTAACCGCTACCGTTAAACCGATAAGAAATTGGTTACCGGTAAGCACTAACGGTTAATTTTGACCGATAAAAAAAGAAAAGAAAAGGGAAATCAACCCATGTGTCACACCAAAAGCCCCGTACACCAATATCTACGCAACATCAAGTCACCAACCATGCAACTATACGCGCTGTGGTCACACATTTCTGGACACCAATGTCTGTGTAACATCCATGCATTCATGCAACCGCGAGTCTGCGATGCTGCTGTACACGCTGACTTGTTCATCAGGAAACAAATGCTCCCTCGTCGATTGGATTTTACAAAACAGACCCCCGTCGTCACATTGAATCCCGTTTAAGAAGAGCTTAAAACACAACTTTCTAATGTTACATGTTGATGACGTGAGGAACGCTAAAGTCGTCTTGGTTACATAGTTGGCGAAAATAACAAAGCTCAGAGTCGCAAATTCAATGATCGCTGCATCAGCACACACAAAACACGGGCGAGAGAGAAGGAAATGAATGAAATGGACATCACGTTTAGCCGATTCAACCATTCCAAAAGTCATACGATTGGAAGTTATTGCTCTACTACATGCGGCTACATGCGAGCGTCTCCGACGTCTTGCTGCTGCCGCTGCTGCTGTTTTGTTAGGCAACTGCCAGGGAGTGCACAGAATTTTAGAGAGGCATGGGCTGACATTTCTAAAAGGGCTTTTCAGACGGATAAAAGTTAAGGGCGCAAGCCCCTTTTGCTGTATGTGCGCACGTGCCTGGCGAGCGCATCACATTAGACTGATCACTCATTTCAATCCCACCGTTTCTTTGCAAAAACATATTTATTTTAGAAAACATTTGTATTCTTGTTTCTCCCAGTTTTATTGTTTTTAATGTGTAAATATAGCACTTTATTATGGGGAAAAACGTGTGTAGGCCTATTTTCCTTTTTTAAATCGCTAAAATAGCGCATTTTTGAACACATTTCCTTAACGGTTAACGGTTAATTAACTGATAAGGCCTGACGGTTATCGGTTAAGAAAAAATCTCCATTTGGCCATCCCTACTCCTGACCAGCTCAATGTCAGCTTCTCCGCTGTTCTAACAATCCTTTGCAGTCTGTTTTTTGCTAGGGCTGAGACAGAGCCAAACCACACAGAGATGGACGAGGAGAGAATGCTCTCGGTGGTGGCTCTGTAGAATTGAGTCAGGACTGAACGGGAGACGTTGAGTTTCCTTAGCTGTCTTAGGAAAAACATCCCACAGTGGGCCCTTTCCCACTTGAGGTCATTGGTGATTGTGGTGCCGAGGAATTTAAAGGCTTCCACTTCCTTGACCACCGCGCTATTTATTATCAGAGGTGCAAGTGGGGAAGGGGATTTACGGAAGTCCACGACCATCTCAACCGTTTTGAGTGGGTTGAGCTCCAGGTTGTGCTCAGAGCACCACACAGCCAGGTCGGTCACCGTTTGTCTATAAGCAGACTCATCGTCGTTCTTTATAAGACCTACCACGGTCGTGTCATCCGCGTATTTGATCACCCTGATGGTCGGATTAGTGGATATGCAGTCATTAGGTCAGTCAGCAGGTACAAAAATGAGGATAGTACACATTCTTGGGGTGCCCCTATATTGGTGACCCGAGGATCAGACAGATGGGGGCCTAACCGCACCTGTTGGGTCCTGTTGGTGAGGAAGTTTTTGATCCACTGGCTGATGGAGGGGTCCACCCCCAGGGCTAAGAGCTTCTCCCGGAGCCGCTCTGGTAGAACGGAGTTAAAGGCAGAGCTAAAATCAATGAACAACAGCCTCGCATAGGAACCAGAGGTGTCCAGGTGTTTCAGCTACACACAAAAATATTTCCTATCACTTGAAACTTTGTTGCCTGATGATAGTTGGGATGCGTCCCTTGTTTTTTCCCCCGTATGTAACCAGTGACCAACAACCGTTGATGTAAGCACTTACTGTAGCACTCATTAGTAACATGCAACAACCTTTTTACACTTTGAAGCTGGTCAGGACAAAATGTTTGATGCCCAACAAATACATTGTAATTGTATAGCTTAAGACAGAATTCTGTGATGATGTATACCAGCGGTGTAGAAGGGCCCAGAGTAGGGCTTCAACTAATGATTGTTTTCATAATCACTTAATCTTTAAATAAATAATTTGATTATTACAAATAGTTGTATTAGCAAAACTGTACATAATACGTCACTAAAGTAAGTGTGTGTGTGTGTGTGTGTGTGTGTGTGTGTGTGTGTGTGTGTGTGTGTGTGTGTGTGTGTGTGTGTGTGTGTGTGTGTGTGTGTGTGTGTGTGTGTGTGTGTGTGTGTGTGTGTGTGTGTGTGTGTGTGTGTGTCTTTCAGTGTGCCAGGGCTCTTGGGATGTGCTGCTATGTCTCTGCTGCAGAAGAGGGAGAGGTGAGAGAAACCCTCTTAATGGCCTGATCAAACAAGCCCTTAGCATTTAATTCTGGTGTACTTATTTAATTAATGCACGGTAAGTACATGTACTATTGTATATAGGGTGTGCCAAATGTAGTTCTAAGAGCGGCCATTTCTTGGGTAAACACAGTAATACAGTATCTGGCTTAAAGTCCTGTTTGCAATTTGGTGTTAGGGGAGTTTCTCACCTGAACTGAGTCAGTGGGTCCCTAGACATGAAAAATCACCGAGGTGCTCGTTCGCCATAGTGCCACGAATGGCGCAATGGCCACATCAAATATGGCTGCCATCGGCTATGATGAAAATCCAACTTTTCTGTTTCTGGGTGTATATGCACATGTAATACCTCTATTTGGACTAATTGTGGTGTGGGGAATTCATTTCTGATATTGTTTTGACCATTTTGGGTGATTTGGACCTCAAAGGGTCATGGTCAAGGTCATTTTGCTATTCCGAAGACCGTGGGCCATAACTTGGCCATTGTTAGGAGTAAAAACAGGTGCAGTAGGTCTAAATCAACTAATGCTGACATGTATAATTCATTTCTGACATTGTTTTGACCATTAAGGATCATCTTGTCTTTGAAATATCAATGTCAATACCATTTTTCAAAAACGATTTTGTTCATTACTTGCACTTTTATAGTATTTTTTGTAAGTTTGTTACTATTTTATAGTAAGTTTGTTTTGTTTTAACAAAAGACATACTAGTGAGACATACAACAAGTAAACATCCACATTTAACTTTAAAGCGGGGTTTTAAATAGGTGTTTAAATGAGCAAATAAGACTATTTACGAATAATTACACAACAAAATCACACACAAAATTAAATAACAATTTCCCTCAAAGTGCACCATATTGTGATTGTGTGCATGCAAGTTAGTATGAGGTGTTTTTACAGGATGGATTTGTCATTGTTCCATGGCAAAATATGATGCACAGAACTCCATCAGTGTCGAGTGTCTTGCTTCAGACATGGCAGGATTGTACTAAAGTCAAAGTGCTCCTTCCATCCATCAGAGCTTGACATTTACTTTTTGAGGCAGTTGTCCTTTGGACAAGTATATTTCCCATTCACTTGTCCAGGGACAAAAGTCACTTGTCCGGATAAAAATGTCATACATTGAAATAATAACAAAAGGATGGCTCCCTCCACTAGTATGGGCACTTGTCCCGGACAACAGGACAAGCCTTTATGTCATGCCCTGTTCCATGTTCCATTGGTTCTAGTCTTTCCTCAGGTTCCTTGGCAGGTGGCAAGAAATGCGCTAGAAAGGTGCCTTGTTGGTCTCAGCAGTTGTACTTCTCTGCTACCAATACTGTGTCTTGTTCTGTCAAGGTCTTTGCCTCTCCAAAGTTTGTTAGATATTGTAGCCAAGCCATAACTGCATGTTTAGTCCCCACCTGGCCCATGCAGTCGTCTCCAGTCTCCAAGGCATATGTGCCTTGATCACTGTCTTGGCTAGTGGTGCTCCAAGATGAGACTGCTTGATGCAGTGGAAGTGAGTCTCACCAGTGCCATACGGCTGCCAGATCTCCTTCATCCCCAGTGCTTGGAGATATGGGGTGTAGTATAGCAGTAATGTGAAGGAGACAACAACTCTCTGGGGTCCGCTCATAGTTCCGACATCCCATTATTCTGACCATTAGGTTAGTGAAGGTTAGGGATAGGCTTAGTTATAATGGAGGCTGTACATGCACCAGGTGTCAGCCTCCTCAATCCTATTCAAGATGTCTGGGATCTCTTCTCCACAAGCGACATCATCAACAGAGACAACAGAGCTAATAATGGTAAATGGACTGCATTTACAGTATATAGCGCTCTTCTCCAAAGCGCTGTACAATGTATTTCACATTCGCCCATTAGGGGTTCAGTGTCTTGCTTAAGGACACTTCGAAAAATAAGCAGGAGGAGCCAGAAATCTACCCTGAAACCTTCAGATTCCAAGGCAGCCGTTCTACCTACAATGCCACAAGCGTGAATGGACACCATATTCCGAACACACAGCTGGAGAGCTGTCTGTTCTCCTCAGACACCCAGAATTTGTAAAGTTGATGAGGGGTGGGTGCGTCTGTCGACTCTGTTATCTCTGATGATGAGTGGCTCCCTGCAAAAGGGGCTGGAGGTGAAGAGATCCCAAAGATTGAACTAGATTGAGGAGGCTGTCACCAAGCTGATGGTACATGTGGAGTCAACTGGCCCTATTATAACTAAACCTACCCATAACCCTAACCTAATGGAGGGAATAATGGGTCGCCAGGATTATGAGTGGACCCCAGAGAGTTGTCGTAGTGATACTTCCAAGCACTGGGGATTAAGTAGATCTGGTATAGCAGTATGGCACTAGGTGTGCAGCGGCACCTGCTTCTGCAGCATCAAGCAGTCTCTCATCTTGGAGCACCACTAGCCAAGACAGTGATCAGGGGACATATGCCTTGGAGAATGGAGATGACTGCATGGGCCAGGTGGGGACTAAGCATGCAGCTATGGCTTCTGACCGAATACAATATCTAACAAACTTTGGAGAGGCAAAGACCTTGACAGAACAAGACACAGCATTGGTAGCAGAGAAGTACAACTTCTGAGACCAACAAGGCACCTTTCTAGTGCATGTCTTGCCACCTGCTTGCAACAGCCAAGGAACCTGAGGAAAGACTAGAACCAATGGAACATGGATGGATGCAAGGAACACTTCGACTCTCGAGGATATGGCTGCCTTGCTGATGGATATCGGTGCATCATATGATATTTTGCCATGGAACAATAGCAAATACATCCTGTAAAAAACACATCATACTAACTTGGATGCACACAATCACAATATGGTGCACTTTAAGGGAAATTGTTATTTAATTTTGTGTGTGCTTTTGTTGTGTGATTTTATTTGTCACTTTTATTCGTAAATAGTCTTATTTGCTCATTTAAACACCCATTTAAAACCCCCCTTTAAAGTTAAATGTGGATGTTTACTTGTTGTATTTCTAACTCGTATGTCTTTTGTTATAAACAAAACAAACTTACTATAAAATAGTAACAAACTTACAAAAAATACTATAAAAGTGCAAGTAATGAACAAAATCGTTTTTGAAAAATGGCATTGACATTGATATTTCAAAGACAAGATGATCCTTAATGGTCAAAACAATGTCAGAAATGAATTATACATGTCAGCATTAGTTGATTTAGACCTACTGCACCTGTTTTTACTCCTAACAATGGCCAAGTTATGGCCCACGGTCTTCGGAATAGCAAAATGACCTTGACCATGACCTTTTGAGGTCCAAATCACCCAAAATGGTCAAAACAATATCAGAAATGAATTCCCCACACCACAATTAGTCCAAATAGAGGTATTACATGTGCATATACACCCAGAAACAGAAAAGTTGGATTTTCATCATAGCCGATGGCAGCCATATTTGATGTGGCCATTGCGCCATTCGTGGCACTATGGCGGACGAGCACCTCGGTGATTTTTCATGTCTAGGGACCTACTGACTCAGTTCAGGTGAGAAACTCCCCTAACACCAAATTGCGAACAGGACTTTAAGCCAGATACTGTATTACAGCCTTACACAGGTGTTCTGATTAGACTATAGCATTAGTTCTATGCAATCAAACAATTGAAACACCTGTGTTTTGACCCAAGAAATGGCCGCTAAGGACTACAATGACGTAGGCGCTGGCACACACTATATGGCTATATTAATGAGTTTATTAATGCATTATGTCCTCTATCCTTTGCCTTCCTGTTTTTTTTTTTTTTTTTTTAATCTTTGTACCCCCCTCTCCTCCATGCTTTAATTTTGTACATGCCTCTGTAATATTTTCCTTTCATCACGTCTCTTTTTCTACCAGGATCTGATCAAGTCAATGAGCCACCTGGAGAGTGTCTTCATGTCTTCCTACCCCAACAAAGAGGGAACACTGCCCACACCCAAACCTGGCAACCCTGGCCTCTACACTGCTGCCCTGCAGTCCTGGGCTCTGCTGGTCACCCTGTGTCCTGCATCCAGACTGAATGTACTCTTAGACCTGTGAGTTTACACATCCGTTTCTATTACTATATTTGTTAGGTCGATCCATTGAGTTCTAGTGAATACATAATACTAGACCTTACCCGTTCGAAGATATGTGCTCCAAAATATGTCAAACGCACCCGGTGAAAGTGTGTGTGAGAGAGAGAGAGAGAGAGAGAGAGAGAGAAACATTCCTAACTGTGAGAGAAAGGGGTGTGTGTGTGTGGGGCTACAGATCCCATGGCCTGGAGGAACGGACCGTAACCCTGGCAACAGACAGCAGAGTTCAACAGAAGTGGTTAAGAAAACGCTAATTTAAAGTGCTTTAATTTGGGAGAAATGAAATTCGGGCTCCGTCAGTGTTGGTATAATGCTAATGGCCAATACCATGTGAACTTTGGGATCAGTTGCTGAAGCGAGTGAATAGATAAACGTAGATAAGCGTGAGCGTTAGAGCGTTAGAGCGTGAGCGTTAGAGCGTTAGAGCGTGAGTTTGCTCCTTTATTAGTAGGATATGTATAGTGTAAACATGCCCAACATTTTTTGCCCAACAATGATAATAATAATTCCATGTTAAAAGGTTTACCATAGTCATAATAACATGACAGTAACACTAATTCTAGCATTAACCCTCAACCTAAACTTTAAGGCTTTGTATTCCTAACAGAGGACATTTGGTCCACAAAATAGAATGTCTTGTCTAATCACAGCCATCCATCTCTCTCTCTCTCTCTGTGTGTCTCTCTCTCTCTCTCTCTGTCTTCCTTCCAGTCACCTCCCTAAATTGCAGGCCTGCCTGGAGAGCAGTGACGTCAACTACAGAATTGCTGTTGGAGAGACCATAGCTCTGCTAGTGGAACTGGGTCGTGACATAGATAGTGTAAATACTCAGAGATTCACACGCACGACAGTGCACACATGCACAGTCATATGCAATTGTTAAATCAGAAACACCATGTACCTCACTATAATTAAGCAATATTACACGAGAGGGTGTGGCTTATCGTGATTATTGTACTGCCTGCGTTTCCGTAGGCAGCGCAGAAGTTACAATAATCACATAACCACATAATATTGCGATTATACAACTGTTTCCCTTTAAAAAAACATGTCTACTTCATTTCATTGTAATTAAGATATTCAATAGGAATTTTGATTATTTTTTTTAATGCCATAGTGTGGGGAGAGGGGAGCTGCTTCAGCTCTTTTACCACCAGTGCAGCTGATATCTTTGTTTGATTAGACCTGTGTGGTAGTGCTTGTTATTCACACGGGTAGAGAGCTATTTCAACCAATCAGATTGCTTCGTTACTTACAGTGAGAAAATAAGCCCCATGGACAGTTGTTATTACTGTAATATTGTACTGTACATCAAGTTAGTGTGGTAAATAATATACTGCCATGAGCAGTGATTTGCACAGTATATCATTATTATTGAACCTTATTTCAGTCTTCTGTAAATATAATTGAAGTGTGTGTATCTGTGTATGCAGGAATTTGAGGTTGATGACAGTGACAGTCTATGTGAGTGTCTGAAGGGCCTGGCTACAGACGGCAACAAACACAGAGCTAAGAACGACCGGAGGAAACAGCGCTCCATTTTCAGAGAGGTCCTGCACTACATAGAGGTACGCACATGCATGTTGTCTTTCAAATGTATGTGTATGAGTGCGTTTTGCAAGGGAATCTCTGAGAAGTGAAAAGGATGTGGTGTTGTGTCATATATACTATGTTGTTTTTGTGTGTGTATTCTGTGTAATATGGAAGACAAATCACACTGTGACCTGCTAGCTTTTAATCTGTACTCATTGAAATCCAACTAGTAAATCTGTAATCCGCACAACCTTTTTTGTGTGTGAATAAAGTGTTATTTTACCTTAGCCTAGTAAACGACCAACTTCCGTTCTCATGAAATGGTTTCCGGAAGAGGGCGGGTACGAGGCTAATTTTACCTGGTTTGAGAGTTTTAATCCAATATAATGGTAGGACCACTACTAACTAATTGACAAAGAACTTGCATGAAAGTCAAGTGGACACAACTCACCTTCCCAAACAAACTCTCCATTTATTTAACAGTAGAAATGTTGGCACTCTTGTGTGGTCTCTCTCCGGGTCTAATAACAGGTAAGGACATGAAAGCTACTCTCTTCTGTCTCCAGAATGAAGATTTTACAGTGGAGAAGATCCGGTTTGGGGTGGAGGGCGTGTACATCGACAGCTGGATAAGGAGACATATCTATGATGCCTTCAAGGAGACCTTGGAGTCAGGAGTTAGACATCACTTGCAGGTTAGGATTTGTACATACACCCACACACACTGATATCCAATGCTTTTTCTACCATGCTGTGTTTACTCCAGAGTAATATCTGTTAAATTAACATGACCTCTTGATGTATTGATTACTAATAGGTCAGATGGCAGAATGAAGTATTCATTGTACCTTGAACAGGTCCTGGATCATCTATACTTACATTCCTCTAAGAGCCGCATCCCACTTCCAAGCCCATTCACGCCCACTTCACATCCACCTCAACTCATAGCTAGATCAGATGTAGGTCGGTAGAACTCACGGAATACTGCCCTAACTCTATCATTGGCCCCCCGTTGCCATGGTGACCGGTGACCGCCGTCCATTGGCTCGTATTCCCAGCTATGGGACCGGCGGATCCAATTTCAACCGAGGGGGGCGTAGCCAGAACACACACGCACGCACGCACGCACGCACGCACACACACACACACACACACACAAAAATAGCTAATAGTTAGCTCACAACTTTACACTTTTCTCTTTCACCTCAATCGCAGTAACATCCGTATACACCACGTCATCGCATCACGATTTCTTTTTTTTTTTTCAAAACTTTTTTTTTTCCAATTTCTTTTTTTTCAAAAAAATGTTTTTTCTCAAATTTTTCCTCAAAAAGAATCGCCATTACACACACCACACTGCCGCAACATGGCGGTGAGGGCCGCTCAGCGGCCTGAACTCTAGACTTCGGGCCGCAAACTTCTAGTTTTTGACATGCAGTGCCTTTCTCAAGGACACTAGACTGTAGATGACACCTCACCATCCAATAGCTAGTTTTACATCACAGAGGAGAGACTTAGAGAAGGAGAGACGGAGAGGGAGAGAGATGGAAGCAAAAATAGCAAATATTATCAACTATTATGTTGTCGAGGAACATTGATGAGACGACATTAGCCGGTAATTAGCATCATACTAGCAATGATCGCCGTCCTATCCACAAGATGACGAGTGAGAGCGAGAGACAAAGAAGCTTTGTGTCCGTGTCGCTCCATCTCCTCTCTCACTCACTCTGCTTTATGAATCTTTGTCTGGACAGCGCTGTGTGGAAGAGACGTTGCATGTTGTTGCGACCTTTAGAAATCTCCCCAATGACAACAAAACTATGTTGATAATGTTGACTAGACTTGAAATGAGCGTGTACATTTCACTTGAAATGTACATGCTCGTATTATCAACTAGGATGCAATAATACAATGGAAAATAAGTGCTCATGTACTGTAAATGTTACCATGTTGGTAGGTGGTGGCCTGCTACTATGCTTACTATGTGCTGATAACCTCAGACCCCAAACATAAATGATAGCAGTTCAACAAAGCCACTAAGCTGAATGAATGAGAAACTGAAGCCATTACCAATAAAGCCTATCAGCATGGTATTACTTTAATAAATTATACTATAATAGCAGGCCACAATAACAACTGTAAATGACCTTATTACCAAGATGTGTGTGTGCGCTAGGGGTGCCACGGTTCGTGTAGTCCACGGTTCGGTTCGTACCTCGGTTTTGGGGTCACGGTTTCGGTACGGTTCGGTACGTGTTTTCCATAAAAAAAACAAGAAGTTTGACTTTCCAAAAATCTCTTTTTATTTTGCTTCTAAGCAAATTGAATTATGACAGTGCCTCTTAGCCTTAACGTGGGTTAAAAAAAATAACAATATAAAATAAAAATAAAAAGGGGGGAAAAAGATTTTCTTTTCTATTATCATTATCATCAATATTGGCCATCGTCTTCAGTTACAAGGTGCTTTATTTATGAACAAATTGTTTTGCACACAACAAGAGATACTATAGTAGGCTTCAAGCTTGAGCAAATAGCCTCTGTAAGTTTTCAGTCATTACTATAAATAGACGGGTGTGAGTGTGTTCACTGTGTTGCCAAATTTTGCGAGAGGAATAAGCAACCAGGTCTATGAAAACAAGGCTTAAATAAGTGAATATAGGCCACGTGAGGTCTTTAAACCTATATACGTCGGCTATTTGAAAGTGGCCGAGCCGATCTACAAGCTCACCACCGCATCCACCATTATTTAGCATACAAGCAACTTTACATAAAAACAAGCTCAACGTGGCTTATAATAATCAGACATGGCAGCACACCATGCGTTGTCCCTCCACTATGCAGCCACTGAGACAAGCGGGTGTCTGACACTGGCTGGGGGCTACGCTACGTTTGGGTTTGTTGCTTGCAAACGCTGCCTGCTATGGCCAGTCTAAAAACAATCTGTAATGATGTATGGGACTAACAACAACAAGCAGATTTCTCCTGGACTTGTTCTCCATGTTACAACAACTAGCCTACAGTGCGTGCGCTCCGCACTGCACAGCTTAGCAACTAACAAGACTGGCTTCGTTTTGTTTTTCCATCTCTGTGAGGACTCTCAACTGCTCTGCTCTGCTGCGAGTGTGAATGTCGCTCTTGTGAGTAGGTGGGGGTGAGGGCTACGGTGATTGGACATTAGTGCGTGTTTACTCGCGGAGCGGGGTTTAGTGGAGATTGTCTTGTGCACGATGCACAGTGTCTGTCCAGCTGTAAGAAATTAATTAATTGCAAAACCGAAAGTCCGCGGTTCATAAAGGCGTATTGAACCGTGCAGGGCGTACCGTACGGTTCGGTTTTATACCGTGAACCGTGGCACCCCTAGTGTGCGTGCGTGCGTGTGCGTGCGCTCGTTCTAGTGTTAATGATACTGCTTTTAGTTTTGGGTAAACTGGTTTTTAATTTGATTCTGAGTGACATTAAAAAAGCCCTTCTTAAATCTGACTTGCCTACACCTGCAGAGACCCTCTAGAATAGATAAAAGCCTATGTAACTCGAGGCTAAGCTGTCAACCGTGTTTTGAATATTTCTCACTCTACCTTTATCCATTCCTGTTTCTGTCACTTTCTTTCTCTTTCCCTTTCCGTTCCTTTCTCTTTTCTCCCCTATCCAGTTCAACCCTCTATTGAGAGACATCTTTGGCCTGGGCGCTCCCCTCATCCTGGACGCAACCATCAAAGGTGCTAAGATCTCCCGCTTCGAGAAGGTGATAATACTTAATAATGAATACATTCATGCTTTATTCAATACTTTAATTCATACAGCTATATAAAAAATAGGATTGGGTTAACTGTGTACACACAAATACATCACTATCCATTTAGGACTGATTAAAAAGAATGCATTTAAGTAATATAAATTATTTACTGCTGCTTTTAAAAGAAGTTCCCAGTGTGGTTCTCCACTTAGGTGCTGGTACCGCTTCATGAGTTCAAGATGTTAAAACATTTTCTATTTTACCTTCCAATAGCATCTATTCAACTCGGCTGCCTTCAAGGCCAGGACAAAAATACGAAACAAAGTGAGGGACAAACGAGCTGATGTCATGTGAGGAACAACGCAAAAAGAAAGGAGGAAGGCAACCGAGAGTTGTGGAGGAGTGGCAAGAGAGTAAAGCAAACTCCACAGGTATCAGACAGAGCGCAGAGGAGGAGGAGACTATCTCACGAAGCTGCCTTCATAATTTTACTTGAAGCCAAGGCTGTCACGTTGATGGAAGTTGATAGTTCATATGGTTGTTTCATTTCTACTCTTCCCCTTGAAACATCGTCCACAAGATGCAAGATGGTCACTCTTTTCTCTCAGACCCAAGGAGTAGAATCAGACATTTTGATATCCAGTGGAATTATGTGGAATCCCAAAGGCCATTATATGGTGGCCATTTTGTCTCCCTCCTCTAAAAAGTGTTTGCTTTAAATCCCTATGGAACACAAAATGGTGACAGTAACACAAGGGTACAATAAAGGCTAGGTCTGGGTATTGCTCGGTGTAAATGAGTTTTGATACATTTACTATTTGCGCAAAACATCACAATTCTTCATTGAGAGCTTTCTTATGCCCTTCTATGTTGGATGAAAGCATTTTGCTTTTTTAAATAGAAGCACCATTCAGTACCTTCCAACTGGACTTAGTAAATCATCTCAGAAAAGAAAGTGTTGGGAATGTTAGGAAAAGTATTTGTATCCTTTTATTATCAAGCTCGATGCAACCTTGTTGATGCCTTAAAAATGTATTGACACCAAAGATTGGTACAGTGCCAATATCAATGTCATTCTTAGATAACCACTCCTGGCATCTATCCTCTTAAAGCCAGCCACAAATTTAGCTTCGCCTTCACTCATTGTGGTCTGGCAAGGCTCAACAGGCATTTTCTTGGGCTGTGGGTGTCGCCAATGAGCAGTTGAGAATAGACCAAAATGACTTTGTTTGCAGGTGATTGAATCAGCCTTTAAACAGTAAACCTTCATGACGTAGAACCAGCGATGCTAGTTTGTACAATTTAATTCTGAACCCAGTTGGGAGAATAGAGAAAACATCTTCTCCCTCGAGAAAGGAATCAATTAGCTTATTTTTCAATTAATTTATGAACTCCAGCTCTGAAGGAAGAAAGTTAGCAGCATCATCGCTAATTTCTCTTTTAAGTGCAGCCATTGTTGTTTTCAAAATATAATCTCCCAGTTTGGCAGGAAGTCTATATGTAGCTGAATGTCTCCTCATTCAGGGACCATTTTAATCACATGTCCACTGCAGAGCGAACTGCGAAGAGGCCAGGCCTACTGAGAACATTCACATAGAAGGATTAAATTATTTTCAAAGTCAAACTATAGTATAGTCATCAGCGAACCCATGTTTAAAAACAAGAACACAGTCTGGAGGAATCTGAGATACATTAATAATAATTAAACCCAAGTTAATCTAAACAAGGTTTGTTGCAGCAATATGGCTAATGACTTTGCTGTTTGATGTTTGAAACCCAACAATATCTTAATCAGACTTAACCAGTAAATCATAACTAGTCTGATTTTAATTGACATTAAAAGCAGGCTAGGCCAATAACGTAAGCCCTAACACCTAGTGTGTCCTGGTAGGCCACAAGTGTAAAGCATTTTTATCGCTAAAGACATTACTCGCCCTGTCTGGCACCACGGTTGTTAAAGCCATTATTGGGTCATTCTCTCGAGACAGAGTCATGATAGCTTACGCTTCTTCAAAGGAAGAGGGACAACCCGGGTGGGTGTTCCCTTTTCTTAGACGATGGCTAGCCAGATTGTTATTGGCTAAACCAGTAAGCCATACCACGTCTGCACCAACGAGGCTAATTAACTAGCTCTGACTAGCCCTGTTGTAGAATCTAGACTAAAACGAGGCCCTCGCTAGTCCGGTTTTGACCTTGTAATGAGAAACATACTCATTATTGTCCCGAGCCCTCCTGTGTTCCCTTCTGTCTAGTCCTCTCCTCTCTTGACCCAGAACGGCTATTTGAGCTGCCAAACTAAGAACTGACGTGTGGTGTTTGAGTGTGTTATTTCTGATTTATATTGAACACCAATGGAAATATAATTATATACATGATAACGAAAAAAGATGCCTGGGGATAAAGGAAAAAAAAGAAGAAAAAAAAAGATAAATATATATATATAAAATAAATCTAAGGGGTATTATCTTTGTATGAATATTTTTTGAAAAAAGGAAAAAATTACAAACAATTTCTGGTGTTTTGTATGTATTTTACTTTCTAATTTATTGAAAGTGGGAGAACATTGCTACATTGTTTTTAAATTACGTTTTAAAGAAATAAAATAACAGTTTACAGATCATTTTGGGATGGACAAAGATGACTAAAAGGAGAATTTCTATTTTGTTTGTGTATTATAGTGCAGGAAAATGTACAATATCTGTTGTGTGCATACAATAGGGATTTATTCGAAGGAGACGTTGATGAAGAATAAAACATGAGTTGGGATCACATGCCATTCCCGGAACCGCCTTTTTGAAATGGGATTTTGCCAGGCTGTCATGTTATGGTGCTAAAGAACGGTGTGCTAAGAAACCAGTGATCCTAGATGGCTGATTGCGACCGAAGGTCGCAGTTTAGTATGTGAAATGGCACATGCTGACTCCGTCTGGACGTGTACACTTTTTTACGATCTATGGTTGCCACTCTGACATCATGCTCAGGCCTTTAAGTTAAGGCTTAAGAGCTGGTACTTGAGACAATTAAAATAGAGCCCTTCGTCTTTATATTAAGCTTTCATGTGTGCCCCTACAGGCCACATATGCATCTCCTCCTGAAACTTGATATGGAAGCAACTGTTATTAACATTGGGAAAAACTGGTGGTAGGCCTATTTTTTGCCTACAAGGTGCAGAATGTTGTTGACTGTTTATCATTATTCACTCTGTGTAGTGCTTTTCAAAGGTCCCTACGCAGCGCAAAACAAAGGGCCAGCGATATGGCCTCTGGCTAAACTGTCTGGTGGTTCTGGTTATAACCCCAGGTTTGAGTAATGGCGCATGGATAACTAATTGATCAAATGAAATAAATAATATTGGATTTGATGTTAAGCCTGTGTTTCAGAATTCAACGTTGTCACATCACAGGTTTACAGGTGTAAAGAAGTGGGTGACTTTCTTCAGCCTCCAGGCATTTGCAGTTTTTGGGACGGGTGGGTGGTTGCAGCGAGAGGAACGAGGAGAAAAAAATAAAATTATCAAAAGAAAAATGCAAGATCTACATTTATAACAAATTGTCATGATTTTTAACATGAGTAACTTGTGACAAGGTGCAAAAAGTAGTAGGTATATGTGTACTGTACATGTGAGGTTGAAACAAGGTGCAGGTTATTAAAGTGATCCCTGACTAATACGACAAATATGCCTTATTACATTATAATTGTCCTCTAAAACTACAATGTAAAATTTAAAACACCTCAATTATTTTATTTATTCTAGAAATAGCTAATCTTTCACTCAATAGGGGAAATGCCCGTCGCAAGTTGATGTCATAAATGTCAAGTGTGATCTATCCCTATGGAATTTATGGCATGCATGTGAAAATAAAAACAAACGTAATACTTCCTATGGTTAATATGAGCATCAAATCAATATTTCAAATGTGTTTGTGTTTTGTTTTTTTGCACATGCATGCCATAAAAATGACACATGACATTTATGACATCAACTTGCGACAGGCATTTCCCCTACTGAGTGAAAGATTAGCTATTTCTGGAAGAAATAAAATATTTAAGGTGTTTTTAATTTTACATTGTAGTTATAGAGCACAATTTAATGTATTAAGACATATTTGTCGTATTAGTCAGGGATCACTTTAAAAGCTCTATAATAGAATGTATATATACACATTAAGTTTGTGTATGTTTGTGTATTTATACACACATGAATATACAGATCCATCTAAAAAATGTAGAATATTGTGTAAAAAAGCATTGCAGATGGCAGCTCCCAAAATCATAACTGACTGCGGAAACTTCCCACTGGACTTCAAGCAACTCTGACTTCAGAAGGTTGACATTTCTCTATTATAAATCCTTGCGTGAGTGGTCTGTGTAAAATATTTTGAGCTAGATATGCATGTGTTAGTAGGCCATTAAAAAGGAAAAAAAAATCAAAAGGTTTGGAATAATTCACTGCATGTGCAATATATCTAGATTTCTAGAATATAAGAAAGTTTCATGAGAATTTACTTTTACACTATCCTTTTTTAGATGGATCTGTATATGTTTATCAATGTTTTAAATTGGTCGAAATTCGTTTAAAATAAATGGCAGAGTTGTCCTATCCCCGTGTGGCCAGTGTGTGTAATTACACCCCAGTGGGACCAAAGTGGTATCGTCCATTGGAACCAACATGGAGGCGCTGCATAGTGAAATGTTTGTCGATACGTTTTGAATCAAAGCCAGGAAAGGGGGAAGTCTGGCACGAATACATTAACAAACTTTGCCCCAATCGCTGCTATTTTTTCTTCCACAGCGCTTAAAAAGTAACGGTACTGTAATATGCGAATTGTTAATGTATGCGTGTCTTTGCACTTGTCTGTGTCCGGGAGTAGCTGTTGTTGAATGTGCTCTAGGAACTTGTTGATTAACTTGCAAGAATTTGCATGAAATAGCACGTTAGTAACTTCTAGACATGGAAAAGACGGAACCACGAGTTATAAGTGCTGTGTACGCCGAGTGCAGCGGGTTGCCGTCACCCTTGTCCGCCAACGTAACGGACCAACAACAAGTGAACGGACAGAGAGTGTTCACTGTGACCGCAGGTGAGCGGCTGACTGATCCAACCGAATAGAAGCGGCCGAGCGCACAACGAAAATAGCAGATTTACAACAACCCCGCAGTGCATTGCATTGCATCAATGCTTTTAGATCCGCTATTTTCGGAACGCGCCACTGCCAGGCTTTTGCTGCCTCGTAATAATCATTGCATAAAGGTTACACTGACACTGCACTGGTGGAAAAAGTACTCAAATGTTCAATGCTGCAATGTAGAAACACTCTGTTACAAGTAAATTAAGGTCCGTAGACCGTAATTAAAAATGTACTTGAGTAAAAGCAGCTACAAAAAAGACAAGTATAGGCAGGCACCAAAATATACTTAAAGTACCAAAAGTAAAAATACTCATTATGCAGAATGTCCCATTTCAAGTTTTCAAATTAAAATAGCAGATCTTCAAGCTCATGTGTTGCATCGCGACCCATTGTGAGCTTGTAGATAGAAAGGTTGAAGTGGGTCATTTTTGTAATGTAATAAATATCTAAAACAAAGTAACTAAAGTTTTCAAATAGCCTAAATGTATAGTAAGGGTGCCCTCACACCAAAATACCCAGTTGAATCCGCCAATGCATGTCAATGAGAATGGAGTGTTTTTTTTTGCCAGTAGAGGATTTCTGCAAAAAACGCTCCATTCTCATTGAAATGCATTGGCGGATTCCACTCTAGGTATTTTGGTGTGAGGGCACCCTAAAAGTACAATATTTGGATCCGAGATGTAGTGGAGTAAAAGTATTCGAAATTGGAAATACTCAAGTAAAGTACAAATACCTCAAAATTGTACTTCACTACAGTTTTACACCACTGTGACACTGTCAGTGACTCCACACATGCAGCCTTCCTTGGGAAGTCCCAGTCACAGACTATAATGTATTTTATAGAGTCTGACTTTCATAGATATGCAAATGTCCAAATCGATAAAATACATCTATGATAGTCTTGAACCAAGGCTACAGCTACACACAAACATGCCATACATTATCTAGCGATGCTTTTACTGTGGCCGTAGCCTGCTTGGACACAGGCTGTCAGACATTTGGACATTGCTGTTGTCGATTCTGACATTGTGTGTCATAGATAGATAGATTCTAGTACACAAAATGTAAGAATCCATCAAATAAATCTTGATCCAAGGCTTGTAGTAGTCTGGGAGACTGTAAAGTATTCACAAAACCAGTCTGTTGTGCCAATGCATAATTATGATATGGCATCTGCTGTTTGTGCTCATTAATTATTATATATATTATTATTATATCATATTAATGTGCAAATGTGAATTAATGCAATGTAATGTTGTTGTAGTTTTATTGTATTGCTTTTTTTTTTTTTTTTTTTTTATGTATTTGCAATATGACTTGTATGGACCCCAGGAAGACTAGCTGATTGCTACGGCATCAGCTAATGGGGATCCTTTTCAAATAAACAAATAAACAAATTATATATTTTGTGCAGAGTGGAGTCAGACTGATTTGGTCCGAGGTTCAAGGCTGCGCTACAGCCAGCACTGGACTGTGATAACAGACAACACTGACCACAAGACTATCAGCACTGTCCTGCCACCAAGTCCCTGTATACCTGTACAGGGAGAGTAAGTAGACACCCACAGACATGTCAACGACCTACTGATTTTCGTCGTTGTAGGGTGGAAACCTTGTATGTCCAAAACCGTTTGTTTTGTATTTATCATTTTAAAAATGATTTAAACTAGTGAAAACAGCCAATCTACAAGCACATAACGGTTGTGTGCTGGTTTCACTACTTTTGTGTGATGGCCATATCAGATGAAGCAGTGCTTTAGGCTACTTTGCAAAAAAACTAACAAATTTGAAACTTGGAAATAAAAGGTTTCTGTCCGACAGTGACGATATACAAAGAAGGGAGAGTGTTTTCTGCTGGTGTTTCAGTCCG
This sequence comes from Nannobrachium achirus, assembly GCF_963921795.1. NCBI lineage: Eukaryota > Metazoa > Chordata > Actinopteri > Myctophiformes > Myctophidae > Nannobrachium > Nannobrachium achirus. The sequence goes on from NC_137818.1 coordinate 24,321,419, forward strand.
AGTTTATCAAAGGGTGCGTTCGGAAATGCGCACCGGGTGTGTGCTCAGTGTAGTGAGTGCCTAAACCCAACCCTAATCCTAAGTCTAACCTCAGTAAAACTATGCCTAAACTCAACCCTAACCCTAACCTTAAACTCAGTAAAACTATGCCTAAACCTAACCCTAACCCCTAACCCTAACCACACCCGGTGCGCATTTCCGAACGCACCCTTTGATACACTCGGACTGAAGCACCAGCAGAAAACACTCTCCCATACAAAGAAATTAAAAGTATATTACAATATGCATGCATGGATACATATAGTACGTGGTATGTATACTTATTTATGTACATGCATACCTGTACATATAGCCTACATTAATCCAGCATTATTATCATAATAATCTATTGTAAAATAGGACATAGATAATGTGAACACTTTAAATATTGATCATTTTATACACGTAGGCTATGTTTTCCATGTGGAGATTTGCTCCTCTGCTTCCTGTTGTAATAGGTCACTGAATAGATGCGCTCCTGTTGTTACCAGATTACTGAGCTGATACTCTAATGTTGTAACCACGTCACTGAATAGATACTCTGAATATATATCCCTTTTATTGAGAATGAGATAGTCTCCTGTTGTTACCAGGTTGTTGAGAAGATACTCTCCTGTTCGAGGACTGAGGGCTGTTGTAAGAGAAACAGCCGGTCACCAGCTCCTAGAGGTAACGAAGAGAGACTTTAATATCCAGTTAGAGGATTAAAGGGTTGCTTGTTACAGGGATGGATTTTTGTGCTGGCTTGAGAAAGATTGAGTGATTGATTCATTGATTCATTCATTCACTGAGGGAGTGGTTGAAAATTGACACATTAAACTGTACCGCAAAGATAAAGAAACAAGATAATAAAGGGTTATTACACACACACACACACACACACACACACACACACACACACACACAAAGCCTGAGTAGACGATAAAATGACCCAAAATGCTTGGAAAGTGAATTATCCCTTTAATGTCAATTAATGCTTTGATCACATGTATGTGAATGTGCCTGCTGTGTGATATGTGTACCTGTAAGTGTAATGGTCTCTGTATTGACGTGAAGCATGAAGGACCAGGTCATTGTTTTGTGTAGTGCAGTTGTATATCATAGCTGTATGCCCAACACATTTCCCCTCTAGCAAAGTAAAAGTCTAGCTTGCCCGTTCTTCATTGCTGACAGTTTCTCTGTCCACATGACCTGTTTAGTCTGAAAAGTAAACCTTTTTTGTTGCAGTTTCACTTTCTTGTCTCTGTTTACTATTGTTTAGATATGGGACAGCCAGGGTCTCAGGAAGTGCCTCGACCTTACTGCCCTCAGCAAACATGGCAGAGTGTATGACGATGGTGAGATTTTATTAGACTTTGTTATTTCCAGAGGTTGAATGCATACAGAGTACATTAAAATCAATGGACCAAAACATTATGTGTGTGTGTGTGGGGGGGGGACGGACAGAGAGAGAGAGGGCGAGTATTGCTGTCATCATAGTTACATGGCGCGGTACTGTATTTGAGTATGTGTGTGTGTAGCTGATCCATATACCTGTATATATGATGACATTCTAAAGGGTGTCCCCCCATCCAGCCCAGTTTGGCTGTCTGTCGTGGTCCGACTGTGAGACCAGGCTGTTGTATGTAGCTGAGAAGAACAGAAGCTCCTCGGAACAACATGGTGGAGAATCAACAGGTCATAAGGTAAAACAATGGACACACTCGCAGCAGAATTAGCACACGTCTAAATAGTGCCTGACCGATGTCAGATGTGCATATGAAAGATTATTTTGTGCAGGACAGGAGTGTGTACAGTGAGGACTGGGGTGAAGGTCTGACCAGTAAGAGTGTCCCAGTGGTGTGTGTGGTGGACCTGGTGACAGGCACGGTCAGCGTACTGCAGGGCATCCCGCCTCATGTCTCCCCTGGACAGGTAACTACATTCACACTGCTGCACAGCACGGTAATAGCTGCAGTTATTCAATAGTTATTCAATGTTTTCAGGCCAAGGACCCCTTAGTTGAGAGAGAGATGAAGCAGGGACCCCCACAACATTTTAATACAGTAGATTCCATATAGTTTCATTGTTTGACAGCACAATCATCAGTGTATTTTGGATTCATGTAAAGTTTTCAGATATTTAACCACTTGAACCGTCAATACTTATTAAGATTTGGAGGACCCCTTGTTGAAGACCTCTGCTCTACAATATAAATAAAAGCAATAGTAAAAAAAAATGTGTGTGTGTGCGCGTGCGTGCGTGCGTGTGTGTGTGTGTGTTTATGTTTATGTTGATGTACAATTCATCCAGGCTCTATGGGCACCAGACAGTCAGTCTGTGGTGTTTGTCGGCTGGTGGCACGAACCCTTCAGGCTGGGCCTCAAGTTCTGCTCCAACCGCAGGTTAGAGAGTCCTGCTACATGCATTTAGGAGTCCCCACTCCATAGTCAAATATTGTTTTGGCTCAGTATGCATTGCAAAACAAGGTCAACCTAGAGGTGTACATGTACATACAGGATTGTCTTAGGTAATCTAGGAAACTTGTAGGGAAGAGACCTGGCATGAGACAAGCTTTCAAATGCAACAACCTCAACCTTCTGCAATGATCAGTTGAGGAATCTTTAACAATGTGTTCATCAATAATTGACATTGACCTTTGACCACCTAATTAGAGTTTTTGAGCTTGATTTATTGATCAGACATTTCTGTAAATGAGTGAAACTTGGTTATTACATTGCAGTGTGTATTGACCTTTCTACCTTTATCCTGATTCAGGTCAGCGTTATTCAGAGTCGATCTGGATGGACGCTGTGGTGAGTTTAGACCTTCTTTATCATTGTTCACTCGTGTTCAAACATGCTAGAAGTTTTCTTGCTTGCAACGTAGCTAATGTAGTAGTGGCATGGGCACGCACACATACTGTACATAGAGGCCAGCAGTAGAAGACTACTGCTGGTATGTATCTCTAGTCAATTGCTGTCCCTTTCTTTCTGTCTCTCTATCTCCATGTCTCTCTTTCAGAGTGTCTGTCGGTGGACAACATGTCTGTGTCCTGTCCCAGACTGAGTCCAGACAGGACGTGTCTGGTCTACCTCCAGGGCAGCGTGTTTGGACCTCACAACCAATGTTTGAGCCTGCAGCTCTTAGACCTGGGGAGCAGGAAGACCTCTACACTCCTGGATGTAGTCAACAGACCACAGTCAGGTAGGTCACGTCTGTGCTATCGCTTATTAGGACCCACAGCTCAGTTGACTAGTGGTTAGAGTATCTGCCCTGAGACGGGGAGGTGAGGGTTAAATAAGAGTCATAGGCTCTAAAAATGGTACCCAAAGCCTCCCTTCTTGGCATTCAGCATCATAGGTTACATTGGGGTCCCTGCGACCTACTAGCATTTAGGTTGTGTACTTGGACATCAAGCTGCCTCACGCCTATACTATTTCAGAAACCGGAACTAGGCTCCTGAACTACAGTATGGGCCTCAGGGATCAGAAACCATTGCTTTCCAAGACTTACTTATTGTTTAGTAGGGCAATTAATGATTATTTTCCTAATCGATTAATCTGTTAATTATTTGATTAATCTGTGCAAATAAGACCATAAATAAGAAACAAATACATTATTGTAATTGCTTAAAGGTACAATCTGGGACTTATTAGTATGAATACAACTTTATTTTAAGCTATCTGTATGATAGAGTATGTTATTACAATAATATAACTAGCACATACGCAGTGAAGTGGTTGAAGGTAGCCTCCCTGCTCTTCCAATTAAACATTTTGACCCTGGTTGACTATGTCCATAAAGTTAAAGCCGATCCCGAGAATACTCGTGAAAAATACTCGAGTACTCGGAGTGCCGATCCCGAGTATATTCGCGCTATATACTGTATATACAGTAAAGCTGGCAAGCTTACCATACGGTCCGTTGGAAAGTGCTGGCACTATCGGCCTCGCCGATTCATCATCATCGCGGATCCACGTGCACAAAATAGTAATCCCTTAACATGGTAGCCGACGGTCTATCACACTTTTGAAGCCAAGGATGGCATTAGATTCTCGCTATAATAACACAAGCTGAAAGGGAACGATCCGCCATTGCTCCAACCGCATGGGAAGATGACCACTTCCGGTGAATGACGTCATGACATCAAACAGGAAATGTTTGCGCAATCGACTTCTGGCCTTCAAAATAAGAGACTGGCCGCGGACGGAGCAGGCGAAAGGCGCACTGGACATTTAACCCGTTCATGTCTGGAGCACTAAATGGGTTAAGCCGTCGGTGCACAATATTGGATGTGCCATGTGCCATCATCTTTATGGTAGTTAACACGTTGTTGCAGTTCTCTTCATCAGAAGAGGGAGATAACAGACATAAAACAGTGAATTTGTTTCCTGTGTATCCCCCTACATTTCCTCATCAAACTGTGTATGATTGTGGTTGGAAATCAAACATCATGCTTTGAAATTGCTTCACATGTTTACCCAGCAGTCAAAAACGGTCTGATTTTATTATTATGGAAAAACAAACATTCAAACACCATTTAGATAGATTTTTTGGTGATCGATAATTCGATTAATCAATACACCCGTGACGCTTAATCGCCATAACGCCATTTAATTTCCTTTTCCTGTCACCAGGTCAGTTCGCAGGTGTGTATGAAGCTCTGCCTACGTGCTGCTGGTCCACAGACAGTCAGAGAGTGGTATTCAGTAGCGCTAATAGGAACCGCAAGGTAAACAAACACACACACACACACACACACACACACACACACACACACACACACACACACACACACACACACACACAATCTCACATTATCATGTTAATTCTACAAACAGTACATATAATTAATATTTCTCTGTCTGTCTGTCTGTCTGTCTGTCTGTCTGTCTGTCTTTCTCTCTCTGACAGGATCTCTTCGTGTTTGACCGGAAAACAAAGACAGTTTCCTTCCTCTCCGATAGTAAGACACCGTCCTCTCCTCTTTCTCCTCCTCATCCACCCACACATTCTCCTCCTAACATCTCTCCTCCACCTCCTTCTATCACACCTCCTCCTCCCCCATCTCCTCCTCAGTTTTACCCTTCTCCTCTCAGCTTCACTTATCCTTCTGCACCACCTGTTCCTGTCATCCGTCCTTGTCCTGCTACCTCTCTTTCCTTTTTCCCCTTTCCTCCTCCCCCTCTTTCTCCTCCCCTCCCCTCCTCTCCTTCTCCTCCTCTCCCTTCCGCTCCCTTTCCTCCCCCCACTCCACACTTTGACCTCATCCCGTCATTCTGTCCTGCAACTCCTGTTTCAGAGCCTCCCCCGACTTCTCCTCCTCCTCCTTCTCCTTCTCCTCCCCATAATCTTCCCCCGCCACCGCCACCTCCACCTCTTCTTCATCTTCATCTTCAACATCGCCGAAGACAGGAAGTGGAAGGTATGACAGAGAGAAGCCAGGCATCTCTCCTAACTGGTTTCAAAATAGAAGTCCCTGTTTGGATTGAGTGTCACTGTCTTTGGCAATTACATTCTGCATACAGTATGCATGGATGGCTTTGGTGACTTTATATTTCAAAATGTTGAGATCCTAAAAACAGAAAAAATAAATAAAAGCCTAAAATATCTCATTTTTAAATCCCCTCTCTCTTTCCCTCCATATATCTTTGTATTGTGTGCCCCCCCCCAACACACTCACACAGAACCCAGTGCAGTGTATGGCAGTTGGAAACTACTGACACTACAGAAGGACCTGATGGTGGTCAACTGTTCCAGTCCCAACACACCACCAACTCTGGTATGTACCTGTGTATATATACAGTATACACAGAAATACATACGGCACATACTGTACATGCAAAAATACACACTGAAAAAATAGGATAATTTGCTTATTCGTGTGTGTGTGTGTAGAGGATGGGTTTCCTCCCATCAGCAGGTGAGAGTGTGAGCTGGACAATCCTGCAGCAGCCTGCGGTGGCCCTTGACCTGGGTTGGACACTCCTGGATGTTAGCCCCACACCAGAGGAAGACAACACACACTACTGTGAGCCTGACACACACACACACACATACACACACACACACACACACACACACACACACACACACACACAGGCGCGCACACGCCTGGATGTTAGCCCCACACCAGAGGAAGACAACATACACTACTGTGAGCCTGACACACACATGCACGCAAGCACACACACAGTTTAAGACCTTCACACAAATTACTATTAAGATGCTATTTTCTTTCTTTCTCTCTCTCTCTGTAGCTGGTCTAGATTTTGGTGCTGTACTCGTCAAGCCTTGTCATCTTCTCCCTGGAGCGAAGATACCCCTCATTGTCTTCATCCATGGTCACTATCACATTTTCTACTTTTTTATTTATCTTAAGATTTTCCTTTTTAGATTGTCCCTGTGCCTTAACAGTAGGAGTTATTATTGTGATTATGATAAAGTGTTTATTAACACTTATTGCATTAAGTAATAACGCAATAACGAATACAATTTCAGGCGGTCCTCACTCCCAGTTCCCTGCAGAGTGGAATGTCACTACAGCTGGACTGGCTAAACTGGGCTTTGCTGTTCTAATGGGTATCTCATGCACACACACACACACACACACACACACACACACACACACACACACACACACACACACACCTTTTTGAACATTTTACCACTGATCACCTTTCTCTCTCGTTCTTTCTACAGTGAACTACCGCGGTTCTACGGGCTTCGGTCAGGACGGCATCTTATCCCTGATTGGTCAGATTGGTAACCAGGATGTGAAAGATGTGCATGTATGTATTTATATGAACAGGTATTGTATTTATTTATTTTAACAAACTCTGATTTAATCTAATTTAATTTCCCAGAGGATAGGTATTGAGTGTGTGTCTGGTAGGCATCACCTTTAGAACTGTAAATGGTAGCAGATGTTTTATTGCGACCGTAGGTCGCAGTTACTTGCACACTATCCAAACCTCCACCGGCTGTCCCTCCGTCACTCCCTCCGTCACTCCCTCTGTCACACGTCACACGTCACACTTTTGCCCTGCTCATATCTCTGCAACCGTTGCCCCGATCCATGCCAGATTTTGCACACACACTCCTTGCCTGCCAAACTACAACCTCCAAGGACCCCCGGAGTTTCGGGGACCCCCAGGTCCCTGGGGGACCCCCAGGTGTAAAAAATTACCAAATGTGCAAAAATGACCAAATGACCACCCCAACGGGGCTGCTCTCTCTGTGTCACACACACACACACACACACACACACACACACACACACACACACACACACACACACACACACACACTCTCTCTCTCTCTCTCAAACATAATGTGTGACCTGCCAAGTGGCAAGGAATGTTGCCACTGTCCTCTCTCTCTCTCACACACACACACACACACACACACACACACACACACACACACACACACACACACACACACACACACACACACACACACACACACACACACACACACACACACACACACACCCCTTCACACCAGGGAGTCCAGGAAGGATGAGCCTCCATGCTTAAGTGTCAGGTGATCATTGCTGAAACCTCAGAACAATAGCCACATATTAGCAACCATAAATACAGATGCCCACCCTTTAGCTAACAGAAACTGCTTTTGTAAATGCTGGAATGTTAAAAAGGTCATCTCTTTCACTTTCAATTGTATACATTAGCTATTGTTCATAACTACACAGTCATGTCATCAAAATGCATCTGTCCCATCTAGCGCCACCATCTGGCTGATTTTTAAAAAACACATTTTTGGACACTGCTCCTACAGAATTTGCCCTAAAATCACACAAACCACTACACAGTATCTCTACAGTCACCCTGCTCCTACAGATTTTGCCCTAAAATCATGCACACCAGTACACAGTATCTCTACAGTCATGTAATCACAACGCATCTGTCCCATCTAGCGCCACCATCAGGACGATTTTGCACAAACTACTTTTTGGCCTATTTATGGAGATAAGCGACCAACGGTCGCTTATCTCCCGATTAGGGAGTCTTACTGGTTTACTCAGAGTTTGTTGTTAACATTCAGAGCCTTGCTGAATGAAGGTCACTACACGGAATAAAACTATTGTTTTATTGAGTATAAAACTTTAGTTTTATTGAGTCCTCTTCGTTTTTACTGTATCACCCAGCTGCCATGTGTTTGGAAAATATTTGTTGTAACTGGTTGATTACCTTTTCCCAGCGAGCAGTACATACTGCTCTGCAAAGCGACCTGACCCTTGACCCCAACCGCCTGGCTGTGATTGGTGGATCCCACGGTGGTTTCCTTTGCTGTCATCTGGTTGGTCAGTACCCAAACTTCTACAGAGCGTGTGTGGCCAGGAACCCTGTTATTAATGCTGCTACTCTACTGGGGACCAGTGATATAGTGGACTGGTGAGACACACACACACATACACTCACAACTTGTCAGGCATTTTCTTCTTGGTTGCCTCTTGGTTCATTGGTGCTGCACTAAACACGCACGAACACACACGCACGCGCGCGCGCACACACACACACACACTAGGGCTGCAAGCGAACCTTCGGGAATTTGAACGTTCGTTCGTTACATTGGCAATCGAAGTTCGAAATTACACGAAAAATAATTATCAGAATGTGATAGGCCTATTCAGAATATCACAGTAGTAGAGATAGCCAAATACGACACTAACAGTTAATGGTGACCGTTATAGTAGTTATAAAATGCACCAGAACAGCTTGGAGCGGTTTGGGGCTGCGAACCAGCCTCACTGACACACGCTTGATGACAGTAGTAGAGTGAGAGCAGCTGAGCTGGGCAGAGACAGACGTGTGTGTGTGCTCTGAACAGCGAACACCCATCCATGCACCCAAAGATTAAACAGCCTTTCTCCTAAGCAAGAGCAAAGATGGATTTTCATTGCAACCCCCTAAAGGATCTATAATGCGATTTCTGGGGTTGTTACATCGAGACCAGTTCAGCCCAAACGCGACGCGCTCCGACGCAGTCACCAAGTCTAATCATCATCCGTCCATCATACATTGAGCCTGTTCGTCAACAAACTGCGCAACATTTTCTCCGATTGGGTTGGATTGTCCAAGTGTTGGCCTAGGTGTTAATGCGGTCACGCATCCACGCGTTTTCAATGGATAAAACAGGTACAGTACGTTCGATGGTTCGATGGTCCGATTGTTTGGTTTTTATTCAATCGAACGGACCATCGAACATCGAAGGTTCGATGGTCCGTTCGGAAAAACCCCCCGAAGTTCGAATCCCTAAAACAGGGCTAGATTACAGCCCTAACACACACACACACACACACACACACACACACACACACACACACACACACACACACACACACACACATCCAGCTTTCTTTACTTCTTTGTGCCACTCTTTCTCCATCTGGCTGTGTGTGTGTGTGTGTGTGTGTGTGACTGTGTTGTTCTCTGTCTCTCCAGGCGTTACTCCTGTGTGGGAATACAGTATTCATATGACCAGATACCTACAGCTGAAGCTCTAGCTGCCATGTTGGAGAAATCACCTATCACACACGCTGCCCAGGTCAGACACACACACACACACACACACACACACACACACACACACACACACACACACACACACACACACAAGAAAAAAAATGTTTGTTAAGCAATCTTCTCTATTGTTTTGGCGTACATGCCTTCCTCAGAAACCTATTGGTTGCATGTTCCTTCAAAATCCATTCATGATTCAGTGATCGATTGAACTTTGTATATATATTAGCTATATAATTAGCCTCGTTCTTTTTAAGCCCATATATGGAGACCTCTGTATCTGTCTGTCCTTGTCCCTTTAATGCCCATGTATGGAGATCCTTGATATCATCAGTATATGCCCATATATGGGCAATTAGGCATTCCTCCCTTTTTGTAACCATATGGAGTTGACTAATTTGTTTGCGCCTGAGGCCATGAAGACAGATTGAGGTTAGACGCCACACTCCATATTTGGGCATAGCAGCATTGGGATCTCCTGATATGGTTATTGCTGAGTCATGGTGTCATGAGCGTGGTCCGCCCACCCACTCACCTATCCTTCCATCCATTCATCTTCAATCCGGAATCGGGTCGCAGGGGTAACAGTTCCAACTGAGAATTTTCCTACATTTGCGCTGATATAGATCAGGGTACCAGTGTTGCTGATGTTGGGGGCCAAAGACAAGAGAGTGTCTCCTCACCAGGGAGTGGAGCTCTACAGAGTTCTGAGGAGCCGGGACTCACCTGTCAGGTAGGACGGCTAACGGTTTTCACCACAAACGAAGCATCAGTTTTACATGGAACAGGAACAGGAATGAATAAAGGCCAATCACTGTGAGAGGAGATGCGTTCTAAGCTCCAGATGTGTGTCTTCCAGGGTGCTTTGGTTTCCAGAGGACGGACATTCTCTGGCCAGAGTGGACACACAGGCTGACTGCTTTCTCAATACTGTGCTGTGGCTGCAGCAACACCTCTGAACACACACACACACACACACACACACACACACTAGGGCTGGGCAATATATCATAAGACTAGACATCATCTGGGATTTTGTGATATGACATATTTTACAATTATTTCCTTTTTTTATACACATTGCATGTAGATCGTCTATTTTTTAAATGTTTTTTCAAGTTGAAAATAAAATGTATATTCATCACAATATCCATAATGAGATATTTGGTCAAACATATTGCCCCCCACACACACACACACACACACACACACACACACACACACACTATCTTGTACCATTTTTTTGCAGATTCTTCTTCTCACTATTTTCCACAATAACTTTTTGATGGAATTTATTTCAACAGAAGGATATTTAAGATTTTCTTTTTTTATGTTGATTCTTTGTTCTATTTGTTATGTTACTTATAAATATAAATAAAATATGTTTGTCACTTTCATTCTTTGTTCTACTGAATATGATATAATGGTTTCCATACTTGGAAGTCCAATTACAATTTATCTATGAAAATTATTGTTGGCGTTATCATCGTTATTGGATGATACGGCGATAAGCCTCTCCCGAATCCGACCTACTTATGAATGTATTCTCTTTTTCCATTTCTTGAGTCTAAGATTATGATCAATTTGAAACTAAGCAATATGCTTTACCCAATAGAATAGAACACCTAACCCCATCCTATGTGAATGCAGAGCTTTAAATATTGAACTCTGGATAAAACAATGCAGTCACTCCATTGATTCAGAATCATATTTATTGTCACATCACAAGTTTACTGGTGTAAAACTGGGTGATCTTTTGTGCAAGCTCCATAGTTTTTTATTGTTTCCAGTAGGTAGGTCCATTACAAAGAGCGAAAGTCCAGGGCCAGCCTGATGACAGGCAGTGATCATGCCTTTTTGTTAATAATTATTGTTAGTACCAACCTACTGTAATATGATGCTTTTATTGATATTAGACTTTGATCTGAATGATCTCTGCTACAGAACACCTGCTGTACAGTAAGAGAACACATGCAGCAATACAGGAATCCTTTTTGACTACTGTATATGTAGATGTTTCAATAAGATAGAAGTATTTGTTGATTTCCGTGAGAAAATTCAGGTGTCATGGCAGAAACAGCAGTTATCACCCTTTTTAATCATCTGCTATAATGCAATGGCACCCACAAACCACTTTCGTCCTTATCCCCAACTTCCTAAACTCCCCCTTTCTCCTAACCAATCCTCTGCTCTTCATTACTCATACACCTCATTGAACCATCGTTACTCTTCAGCCCCTTTTCCCCCTTCCATTCCTTCCATTCTGTACATAGAGTACCTCTATGATCCTCCATTAGCTTTACACCCCTCAGTCATCTTCAGAAAAAACGCTCTCCCTCGACCCTCGCTCTGCTCTCCATCCGCTCTCCCATATCTCCATCTGCTTTCCTTTTTACTACCAGCAGCTCACAGACCCCTTGTTACCCTCTCAAAGCCACTATGTCCTTCTTCCTCTTGTCCCTGTCTTTCATAAACTCTACCTCACGATTCTCTCTTTTCTTTTTCTTTTTTAAATGTTACTTTTTCTCAATTTAAACTTTCTGGATATTTCTGTTTATAGCCCTGCTAGAGGTGAGGCTCTAAGGATGACAACACTGGTTGGTTGGTCTGTACGACATCTAGATATCTACATATCCCACAAATGAATGTCTGGGTTGCCTTGGAATTTGCTACTCCTCCTGATTTGGTGACTCCATTTCCTTTCCCCCCTTTGCCAGCCTCAGGCCAAATTTGAAGATATGTCAAAATCTAGTCAGCAGATTTGCCGTGAAACTCAGGGCAAAATGTAAGATATCTCATATCTTTATTTTAGTGACCTCGTGGCCTTTCCTCTAACAAGACACGTCACATACCGTAAGGAAAAAAAGTTTAAAAGGCACTTCATAGGTTTTTGCTTACAATATCTTATTTTTTCAGGGAATATACAAAATATAACCCTCGAGAGAGACACAGAAATATGAGATGACAGGAATATGGTGTGAAAAAGGAGAGTGAGTGCAATGGAGAGGAAGAGGAGGGACAGAACGAGGATAGTTTGTGTGTGTTGTACTATGCAGGACAGAAGTTGGCTGCACGTCTTACAAAAAGGTAAGTTGACAAACCATGTCTATTGTATTAAGGGCCATCCACACTAAAACCATAACTATATTGTTCACCATTATCGTCATTCTAGTTGTAGTATGGATTCTATCATACACTATAGTTAAAATACCGGTAATCTGTCTTTAGTGCTTGCTTGGTGAGCTTCTTAAATCATAGACCTAACATAATCTTACTAGCAGATGTGCAACAGGGTTAGAGTTCAAACATGATATCAGTCAGATAGAAGATCATAAACCTTGAGTGAGTACGTGCGTGAGCATGCCCTGCATGCATTGTGCAGTAGCCTACAGAGCTGGTGGCTGAGTTGTTCTCCACGTTCCCCGTAGCCTACTTTCCACCCAGACAGAGTGGAAGATCAGCATTTGAACTTAAAGCGGGAGATTATTGCCTTCAAAATGTTCTCAATGAAGCAAATGGAGAGGTGGGTGGTTCTGTGATCATTGTACTATTAGAGAGCACATCTGTTTGGACTGGTTAAAGAGTACATTTGCTATTATGTGTCTAGCAGAAAAAGATGAGTTGAACATTACCTCTGACTGGCTTCGGAAACCAAAATGGCAGAGAAAAGGACATCCTGCATACCAAAAAAGTAAGTAGACAATGTGTACCTGTGTGTATAATGTGTGTGTAAGATTATTTCAAGCACAAACACAAATATACATACGTATATTTATGTGGTAAGAATTGTTTTTGTTAGAGGAGCTCATAGAGGTTAAGAGTGTGTTAATATTTGTCTACCTAACTTGTATTTCTGTGTTGAAGCTCAAACTAGCTCCAGAAACCAGTCTTACCTAGACATACTTTCATTAAAAAGTGATGAATTGCTAGTCTTTGATCAGGTTTTAAGTTGTAAGCCCATCCCAGAGAGAGAGACAGAGACAGAGAGAGAGAGCAGGATATCGCCTATCATCGAGTACATTTTCTGCTAATGTTATGTGTCTAGCAGAAAAAGATGAGTTGAACATTACCTCTGAGACCGGCTTTGGATACCAAAATGGCAGACGAAGAGGACAGCCTGGCAAAAAAGTAAGGAGACAATGTGTACCTTCTGCTCCATGTCTGGAAATCATACAAAATGTGCCTTTAAGTTGCCATTTTATAATTGCTAAATACACACACAAAAAAGGTTATAAAATGTTAAAATTATGATTTTCTAGTAGATTGTTTGGTACGATAACCTTGCCTAACTTGTCTAACAATTTGTTTGAAACGAATGGTGTTAAAAAGAAATCCAGAAAAAATCCAGATAAAATAGAATACTTTTATTGTCAGTTTAAAATACAATCAAAACAGTGTCACCATTTAGAAAACACCAACGTGGATTAAACACAAAAAAAATAAAGTTTCTTTTCCATTGTGGTCCACCTTGAGAACAACACGCAAAACAGAACATTTAAATCATTTATATATAAATTTGGAAGCAACAAATACAGGACAAGAAGTAGGCTACATGATGTGCATAAAAAGTTATGAGATATTTTTTGCACAAATTAGTGGAAATACTATAAAATAGCAGAGCTTCAAGTTTGGATCCTGGGGAATCAAATGTCTATTTTGGGTCTAAAAGGTTTTGGAACAACTGTCCTAGTGCATGACTGAACTTGTTGATGTCATTGCACTTTGCACAGTTCTTATTGCCTCATCTCCTACGACACTGATTCTTGGAAATTGTAAATTTGGATGACTGCACTGCAGTTGGAGTCATTCTTATCAGCCATGTACCTTTTTTATTATACTTTTGTTTTATGACAAGATTATAATCAAGTCAAAGCAAGTGAAACCAGTCTATTTTATACCCACCAATGCAATAGGTCTGTGCGCATAATGTATGTGTAAGATTATTTTTCAAAGAGTTTAGAGTTAAGATTTCTTTCTTTGAAGCTCAAAAGAGTCTCAGCTAAACATGGTTCCATAAAAAGTGATGGGACCATTAACATTAATCAACCAGTCAACGTTGGTAGAGAAAATGTAGCCACTGAACCACGGTAGGAAATAATGTGTAATAATTGTGTGGTTACACAATTATTACAAATTATGTTTAACTTACTCTAAAACTTTCCAAATTTGATGATATGATATTCATTCCTCTTTGTTATCTTGGTAAGTGGATGTGAACAAAAAAGAGAGGACATTTGTTTCCATATTGCTTCCTGTATGAGGCCAATTGTGTTATGTTAACCTTTAACATTGTATCACCAGGCTTTTCACATTGCAGTAAGTCTGGTTTTCATTCCAAACTCACTATTGTAATGATAGGATTTAGAATTCGCTAACCAGTTCTGGTTATATCCGCTGCTTGTTCCCACACCTGAATGCTGGATCAAGTAGTCTAGCAGTCTCGCCAGTAGCCAGATATTTGGAAAATGGATCGTCCAAACTAAGTATTTCTCCAAGTACTGGAAGCATGTTTCAGCTCTTGTTTCCGCCCTGGTGACACAAAGTTATATCCGCTCTAGACCGGGTGAGAAAACTACAAAATGTCTAATTAACGTTAATAGAAGCGGCATAGCCATGTCCAACCCAGCAATGTGTCTCTGATATGTGACAGGATCAAATTAGGTATAGCAGATATTAACACTGGACTAGGAAATTGTGATTATGATCGTTATTGTGTGTGTGTGTGTGTGTGTGTGTGTGTGTGTGTGTGTGTGTGTGTGTGTGTGTGTGTGTGTGTGTGTGTGTGTGTGTGCGTGACTGGGGAAAGAAATGTAAGATCCAATTAAAGATAAACTAAATTGTTTTCTTCTTCTCTTTCTACCAGGGTTCATCAGCAGAAACCAGACTCTCCTGTACCCAGCTATGTCTCCATGAGAAGTGACCAGTCCCATGATGGACTTATTGACTTCAAACATGGACACCACTCTACTGATCAAAGGTTTGAAGCTGACCGACACATGATTGAAACATTAACATTGTTTCAAAACCCATCATAATAGAACACTGTTCGAAAAAGATGATCTCCTTCTTCCACTAATCATTTACTCATACAACATTAACATTGTTTCAACCCCATCAAATTAGTAACACTGTTAGAAAAAAAAGCTTTCAATAAGTATCACTCTATTATAAAGCTGTGTGTGTGCATTTCTTATGTGTGGTTATAGAGAGAGAGAGAGAGAGAGAGAGAGAGAGAGAGAGAGAGAGAATAAGTAAATAGTAAGGAGATAATCTATTAATTATGTCCTACTCTACTGATGACAGAAGTTTCTGATATTTAGTGAAGTAAAATTTGTTTTATGTAATGACTGCTCCAGGTTCAATCGCTTTCACAATACGGTCCTATCAGAATCTCCTTTACAATGCTGTCCAGTCAGAGTCCCTCTTTGACTAGAAATGGTTGTGGATTCCACTTGAATGGTATGATTCAATAACAATGAACTAAATAGTTTTCATCTTCTCTTTCTACCAGGGTTCATCAGCAGAAACCGGAATCTCCTGTACCCAGTTATGTCTCCATGAGAAGTGACCAGTCCCATGATGGACTTATTGACTTCAAACATGGACACCACTCTACTGATCAAAGGTTTGAAGCTGACCGACATGATTGAAACATTAACATTGTTTCAAAACCATCATAACACTGTTCAAAAATGATGATCTCCTTCTTCCACTAATTATTTACTCATTCTCTCTGTAACCACACATAACACATAAATCAACACACACACACACACACACACACACACACACACACACACACACACACACACACACACACACACACACACACACACACACACACACACAGATAACCCACTTCAACTTTCCCAATGGAAATGACACCTATATTTCATCACTGTCAGGCAGAAACCTCATATCTCCAAGTTTCCATTCAGTGAATTAAAATGTATTTTATAATGGCTGCTCCAGGTTCAATCGCTTTTACAATACCGTCCTATCAGAATCTCCATTACAATGCTGTCCAGTTAGTTACTCATTGACTAGAAATGGTTGTGGATTCCACTTGGATGGTATGATTCAATAACAATAAACTAAATAGTTTTCATCTTCTCTTTCTACCAGGGTTCATCAGCAGAAACCAGACTCTCCTGTACCCTGTTGTGTCTCCATGAGAAGTGACCAGTCCCACGATGGACTTATTGACTTCAAACATGGACACCACTCTACTGATCAAAGGTTTGAAGCTGACCAACACATGATTTAAGCATTAACATTGTTGCAAAACCATCATAATTAGAAACACTGTTAGAAAAAAAAAGCTTCCAAATCACTATTATAAACTAAAGCTCTCTCTCTGTGTGTGTGTGTGTGTGTGTGTGTGTGTGTGTGTGTGTGTGTGTGTGTGTGTGTGTGTGTGTGTGTGTGTGTGTGTGTGTGTGTGTGTGTGTGTGTGTGTGTGTGTGATAATTAACATGTCTGATAGAAGCGATCTCCACGATTAGACACGAGCCGGGTCGTTGATTTCTATGTATTGTATTGTGGGAGGGGTTGGGCTCCACGGCGGGGCGGGCGGATTAGAAAAAACCTGACAGACGCACTATTGAAACATTAACATTGTTTCAAAACCATCAAATGAGAAACACTGTTAGAAAGAAAGATTCCAATAAATATCACTATATTATAAAGCTGTGCATGTGTGTTAAGGAGAGATTGCGTAAATGATTAGTGGAAGGAGATAATCTATAATTATGACCTACTCTACTGATGACAGATGTTTCTGATAGTTTTCATCCTCTCTTTCTACCAGGGTTCATCAGCAGAAACCACACTCTCCTGTAACCAGCTATGTCTCCATGAGAAGTGACCAGTCCCATGATGGACTTATTGACTTCAAACATGGACACCACTCTACTGATCAAAGGTTTGAAGCTGACCGACACATGATTTAAACATTAACATTGTTTCAAAACCATCATAATTAGAAACACTGTAAGAAAAAAAGGTTCCAACTAGAAGCAGTGCTCTTCCGAGCACAGGTCTCCACCAGGTAAGGTAGGTCATGGTGGCGCTAAATGTGAAAAGGGTGCCATGTCTTCTTTGGACTTTTAACGGCAATGTGACGCTGCATGCATGATTTGAGGCATTTTGTTCCAAATTTTTTTTGCAAAATTCAACCTGCTGGTGGCGCTATAACAGGCCAATGTGAAAAGGGTGGCATTTGTTTCTTGACCCAGTGGGAATGTGCGTGCAGAATTTCTCTGTAATCACAAGCTGCGTTCACGATTTAAGTAATTTTGTTCAAAATGGACCAATCCTGCAAACTTTGGAAGACAGATCTGTCTTGATCCCATGACTACTACTGTGATACTGTGTACTGATTTGCATGTTTTTTGGATAAAATCTCAAGGAATAATAGGAAAAAAATGTTTTACATAAGTCGGCCTCCTGGAGGCGCTATAAAAAGCAGATATGAAAAATGCAGGGCAAAGATTTTTCCTTGGCCTCTAGGGAGTGCACAAACAAAGTTGTACTCTGATCAGTGGAGTTATAGGTAAAAACACATCGGCCTGTTATAGCACCACCATGAGGCTGATTTGAATTTTTGTAAGTGGCATTTATTCCTCTGCCTCTTTTTCTACCAGGGTTCATCAGCAGAAACCAGACTCTCCTGTACCCAGTTATGTCTCCATGAGAAGTGACCAGTCCCATGATGGACTTATTGACTTCAAACATGGACACCACTCTACTGATCAAAGGTTTGAAGCTGACCGACATGATTGAAACATTAACATTGTTTTAAAACCATCATAACACTGTTCATAAATGATGATCTCCTTCTTCCACTAATCATTTACTCATTCTCTCTGTAACCACACATAACACATAAATCAAACACACACACACACACACACACACACACACACACACACACACACACACACACACACACACACACACACACACACACACACACAGAGACCAGTAAGACTCCCTAATCGGGACGGGAGATAAGCGACCGTAGGTGGCTTATCTCCAAAAATAGGGCAAAAATGTGTTTTTCCAAAATCTTCCTGATCCATGTTGATGACATGAGTGTAGACATGCTGTGTAGTGATATTCGTGATTTTAGGGCAAAAACTGTAGGAGCAGTGTCCAAAAATGTGTTTTAAAAATCGGCCTGAAGGTGGCGCTACAATAGGGCCATGTGAGAAATGAGGGGTGGGGTCTCCGCGTTGCCTTGGCGGACGAATAGGTACCGGCCCCGGCTCTCCCGGACGCTCCTAGCCCGAGTTACGGCATTTTATGTGCGCTGCAGTGGCAGGGGGTCCTCCACTGGGGGCGCCACCACTTTTGCATCCGTTCTGGAGCACCAGGAGTCGGTGGTCCCCGGGAATTCCCCGTGAGCAGCCCCGTTGGGGTGGTCATTTGGTCATTTTTGCACATTTGGTAATTTTTTACATGTCCCTGGGGCTCCGGGGGTCCTTGGAGGTTGTAGTTTGGCAGGCAAGGAGTGTGTGTGTGTAAAATCTGGCATGGATCGGGTCAACGGGTGCGGAGATATAAGCAGGGAAAAAGTGTGACGTGTGACGTGTGAGCACATTTGGTCATTTTTTACATCTGGGGGTCCCTGGGGCTCCGGGGGTCCTTGGAGGTTGTAGTTTGGCAGTCAAGGAGTGTGTGTGCAAAATTTGGCATGGATGGGGACAACGGTTGTGGAGATATGAGCAGGGCAAAAGTGTGACGGACGGACGGACGGACGGACGGACGGACGGACGGACGGACGGACTGACTCACTCACCCACGGACAGCCGGTGGAGGTTTCTACAGTAAGTAGCTCCCTACGGTCGCAATAATCCACTTCAACTTTCCCAATTGAAATGACACCTATATTTCATCACTGTCAGGCAGAAACCTCATATCTCCAAGTTTCCATTCAGTGAATTACATTTTATTTTATAATGACTGCTCCAGGTTCAATCGCTTTTACAATACCGTCCTATCAGAATCTCCATTACAATGTTGTCCAGTTAGTTACTCATTGACTAGAAATGGTTGTGGATTCCACTTGGATGGTATGATTCAATAACAATAAACTAAATAGTTTTCATCTTCTCTTTCTACCAGGGTTCATCAGCAGAAACCAGACTCTCCTGTACCCAGTTGTGTCTCCATGAGAAGTGACCAGTCCCACGATGGACTTATTGACTTCAAACATGGACACCACTCTACTGATCAAAGGTTTGAAGCTGACCAACACATGATTTAAGCATTAACATTGTTGCAAAACCATCATAATTGTGGGCTCGCCTGGAAGGCGAGCACACGTATGTTATCTTCATTATTTATTTATTTCTATATTTATATACTAGTCAGTATCTCCTCAAAACTTTGGCGCGCTTCATCTCTTAAACGCTTAGATATGCTATCTATATGCTATCTATATCATTGCGTTCACACAGGTCTGCTCTCTGATTTGATCCAAATGTCTAAGCTGTGTGATGTATAAAACTATAGTTATAGTTAAAACTATAAATAAATGTCCCTCTCCACTCTACTGATTACACAGCTGTGATCAAGAATCAAGTCCGGGCGATGGGATGTAAATCCCATAGCCATATATCCTAGAGCCCGCAGGGACAGTCAGCCATATTAGTGGTTGTTGTTGGTTGTCAGGGAGATATCAAAACCAATGCATTTCCAAGTCAGATCCACAAACACAATAAAAGCCATGCTCCACTCCTCAGTCTGGAGTGGCCACATAGAAGAACGCCTTGGTTATAGACATAGTGGAGGACAGATGTGATCTGGGATTGTTAGCCTACAGTATATGCACTCAATATACTCCACTACAGTTGGAGTCCATTTGACAGTTGCTGGTTCCCAAACACAGAATCAAAAATGTAGATCTAGAACACATAGAATATGTACAGTACAGTAAGGTTCAGTAGAGTACAGTAAAAGTACAGTAAGGTTCAGTAGAGTACAGTAAAGTACAGTAAGGTACAGAAAGGTACAGTACAGAAAGGTACAGTAGAGTACAGTACAGTAAGGTACAGTAAAGTACAATACAGTACAGTAAGGTACAGTAGAGTACAGTAAAGTACAATAAAGTACAGTAAAGTAGAATAAAGTACAGTAAGGTACAGTGGAGTACAGTAAAGTACAGTAGAGTATAGTAAGGTACAGTAGAGTACAGTACAGTAAGGTACAGTACGGTACAGTAGAGTACAGTATAGTATAGTACAGTAAGGTACAGTACAGTACAGTAAGGTACAGTAGAGTACAGTACAGTAAGGTACAGTAGAGTACAGTAAAGTACAGTAAGTTACAGTAGAATACAGTAAAGTACAGTACAGTAGAGTACAGTAAAGTACAGTAAGTTACAGTACAGTACAGTACAGTACAGTACAGTAAGGTGCAGTACAGTATAGTAAGGTACAGTACAATACTGTAGGGTACTGTACCTTACAGTACCTTAAAGTATCCTATTTGTTGGGTTGGAATCGAGCCCACACTGTTTCGAAGGAACAGTATTTCTAGTTAGAAACACTGTTAGAAAAAAAGCTTCCAAATCACTATTATAAACTAAAGCTCTCTCTCTCTGTGTGTGTGTGTGTGTGTGTGTGTGTGTGTGTGTGTGTGTGTGTGTGTGTGTGTGTGTGTGTGTGTGTGTGTGTGTGTGTGTGTGTGTGTGTGTGTGTGTGTCTAATAAAAGGAAATTAGTGATATTTTAATTAGGTATTACTACAATGTTATCAGTTAGAAGTTTCTAAAACTCAATGCACCAACATATTTTTGAGCGGTGCTAACCGCTCCTATAGACCGCATTTTTACCAAAACCATGATGTCACAAATGATGATGACATGAGTCCGCTAGACCAATGAAACACTTCGATTCTGTTGATCTGTCCATGATGTCATAGTCACATAGGCACCCGATTGGTTAACTCTGATTTAGAACGCGTTTAGGCCGCGTAAAATACGTCATAACGCGTTTAGGCCGCCTAGATACGTCATAAAAAATTATTGAGCGGTGCTAACCTTGAATTTCAAAATTGTATTAGATGAATATTCACTTATAAGCGATAAAATAACCACACTTTTAGACAGACTGTGGAAGATCTTACAGGTTATAAATGATAGCCAACTAATACAAGTTTAAAATACAAATAAACACAATATCCACTGGGTATCCACTGATTGCCCAGTTCTTCGGGCTCTTCGGGCCCAGCTCTTCTTGAAAGATTCAGTCAAGTCAGTGGTCTTGAACATAGCTGACAGTTGTTGTACTTGGCTGACAGCTGTTGTACTTGGTTGTACAGCTGTTGCTGCAAGGTCTGTGGTTCCAACATTTTTTAAATACAAATAAACAGCTTTTGGAATGCAAAGTAACATGCTGTCACTAATGAGGGTAACATGAGTTAACTAGACCAAATGTTCCGCCCCAGGATAACGGATGATTCTTTGGTCAAAATAATCGTGGTATGAAATTCAAATACTTCGGCTTTGCCGAAATAATTAGTATAGGGTCATAAACAAAAATCTAGAGGCAAATAAGGTCCCTGGTTGCCTAACTGACGACCACCAGAGTCATCAGGCTCTGGTGGCAGAGCTGGTTCTGTCCAGAGATGGTTCCGTCCTCTGTATGGTGTAAAGGTCAGGACGCACGAAAACCTTATATAGTCTGAGCAGACCTCTAGACTGACATCATACACAACACAAAGAATATTGCCATGCATGCCTGCAGTTAAAATACCAGAATATCGATTACAATGCTGTCTAGTTAATCATCACACATGGATGGTAAGATAAAAAAGAGAACTAAAATGTTTGTATTCTCTCTTTCTACCAGGGTTCATCAGCAGAAACCAGACTCTCCTGCACCCAGCTGTGTCTCCATGAGCAGTGACTGGTCCAAGGATGGAAATATTATTGACTTCAAAGATGGACACCACTCTACTGATCAAAGGTTTGGATTGACCAGACACATGATTGAAAACCCCACAATAAGTACTAGTAAGACGCCTCAGGGCGACATGCGACCACTCTAAAGGGCGAGGTTGTGCCAATTCTTTGCCATCTGACAGTGATGTATCTCGTACCAGTTACCCATATACTGTATGGAGACCCCTGGTACCCATATATGGAGATCCATGTACTGTATGTGGAGATATGCTGTGAGAGCCCAAACATGCTTACTCAGTCCTATGATGTCTATGACATCTGACATCATACCCTTTCATGCTCATACATGAAGATCCTTGTCTGTAGAACCAGACACACAGATATGGGCTGTCTTGGCCATCTGTCATGGCCATATATGGATTCACTTAGTGTGGTATGTGGATGATGTGGCCTCCATATATGTACATTCCCATATGAAGACCTGTTAGATATGGGCTTAATGTTCACAACATCAGGGAACTCCATATATGGGCATAAAGGGATTTTGTTAGTGTGCCATCTCAGTGAAGCCAGAGTGTAACGTCAGAATCGTTGTTTGACTAGAAGTGGTTCTGGATTCCACATGGATGGTATCATTCAATTAAAAACTAGACCAGGTCAACCTGGTTGTGCCAGACCCCCTGTCTGTCATCATCATTTATGACATCATGCCTTTTGTAGGCATGTCATCATCATGTCATCATCATATATACCCTTTATATAGAAAAGGGACAGACCGACATTTGCTTATGTAGGCATACCCATTTCATGGGTCTGGCAATAAACTGAATAGTTTTCATCCTCTCTTTCTACCAGGGTTCATCAGCAGAGACCAGACTCTCCTGCACCCAGCTCTGTCTCCATGAGCAGTGACTGGTCCAAGGATGGAAATATTATTGACTTCAAAGATGGACACCACTCTACTGATCAAAGGTTTGAAGTTGGAAGACACATGATTGAAAACCCTACAATACTAGTAAGACGCCTCAGGGCGACATGCGACCACTCTAAAGGGCGAGGTTGCGCCAATTCTTTGCCATCTGGCCAGTGATGTATCTCGGACCAGTTACCCATATACTGTATGGAGACCCCTGGTACCCATATATGGAGATCCATGTACTGTATTTGGAGATATGCTGTGAGAGCCCAAACATGCTTACTCAGTCCTATGATTTCTATGACATCTGACATCATGCTCATACATAAAGATCCTTGTCTGTAGAACCAGCTACACAGATATGGGCTGTCTTGGCCATCTGTCTTGGCCATATATGGATTCTGTTAGTGTGGTATGTGGATGATGTGGCCTCCATATACTATGTACATTCCCATATGAAGACTTGTTAGATATGGGCTTAATGTTGACAACATCAGGGAACTCCATATATGGGCATAAAAAGGGATTTCGTTAGTGTGCCATCTCAGTGAAGCCAGAGTGTAACGTCAGAATCGTTGTTTGACTAGAAGTGGTTCTGGATTCCACATGGATGGTATCATTCAATTAAAAATAAACTGAATAGTTTTCATCCTCTCTTTCTACCAGGGTTCATCAGCAGAGACCAGACTCTCCTGCACCCAGCTCTGTCTCCATGAGCAGTGACTGGTCCAAGGATGGAAATATTATTGACTTCAAAGATGGACACAACTCTACTGATCAAAGGTTTGAAGTTGGAAGACACATGATTGAAACATTAACATTGTTTCAAAGCCATCAAATTATAACCACTGAAAAGAAAAGCTTCAAATAAGTATCACTTTTATGGCCCTTCACTGAAAGTCATTGTTAAGTTTTTTCCATTTAGATTATTGTTACAATACTGTCAGGGCATGGGTATACCTTGGATTTGCGGGTTGCACCATTGCGCCGATCCGCCACGTATAGCACCATTGCTCTCATCAGCACAGAACTGAAGGTCTTCTGATTTTCTTGACCTGAAATTCAAATGATTATTATTATCACTGTATCTCCGTACAATATTACGTTACACATTTTTCTAGTAAATTCTATCGCAATTAAAGCTGTCCTATCAAGATCACTGTGAAAAAGCCATATAATCTTTAGAACTGTATTTCCCAATCTGGCCTTGTCTTTTTCAAAGTAGTCCAACATTTTTACAGATGACAACTTGCTTTTATCCACTGTCTGCCTGTATGTTCTCAAGGTATCGCAATATTAGACCAACTGTCATAGATAGAGAATGTATTATCCTGTAACTTTGTAACATAATTGTTGTCTTTCACAATACATTTGTACCTTGCTGTTCTATTATTTTCCTTTACCCACTTAGTTATTTAGGCGTTACTGGTGATTATAAAAAATGATCTCATTGTGTATTTCGTGTGTATTTCGTGAAAGCATCAAGTCATCCCCTCAATAACATCATAATCAATATAATCTATTTGGACATACAGTATTTGATCTAAATATGTATTTATGCTTAGAACCGACCAGCAGAAATCAGGGGATCTCAAAGGCCAGCCTGACCAAGCAGATAAATCAGACAGAAAAAGTAAGTTTAGCTTGAATTATGAATTCACAAAAAGTGGTTGTGCAATGCTTTGACTAGTAGTTTCCTTGATACTTAAATACTTTGCAGCAGATTGCATTTCCTCATATTTGTTTTGTGCATACTATTTCTTTCTTTTATATAAATGTTTCTTCTGACAGCGTGTGCTCTCTATAAAGGCTGTAAGATGAATATTATGTACACACGGGTGAATTTGTGAAACTCATATTTTTCTCCTAAAGACTAGGTATTTATTTCATTAATGAATCCCTGTATCAGCTATTCCTTAGTTGTGTTTTCTGTTCATGTAGAGAAACTTTCAGAAGACCTGAAGAAGAGAATCTTGGATAAGTGTGAAAAAACAATTCCTGCGACTCGAACAGACGCACATCTCTACATCTTAAAGGCAGAAAATGAAGATACCAACAAAGACAAGGAAGGTGGAAAGAGTGTAGAAAAGAAAACAAAGAAAAAAGTGAAACAAATCAAATATGATCAAATATTTGACTCACGGATTTACCAAAAGAAAAGAAGAATAGTGCTAACAAAGGGAGAGACTGGTATCGGTAAAACGTTTCAATCCCAATGCTTCATGGTCGACTGGGCAAAAAACATGTCCAACAAAGACATTGACTTCCTGTTTTCACTAAATTTTGCGGAGCTGAATTCAAAGATTGTTGATCATCAAAGCTTAGAGGAGCTGCTTCATCATTTCTTTAAGGAAGCCGAACAATCAGGAATTCCAAACTATGAAAAGCATAAAATAACATTCATCTTGGATGATTTGGATCAGTGCCAACTTCCCCTTGACTTTGATAAGAATCGCGAGTTGACAGACATCACAGAGAAAGCTTCAGTGGACGTGCTACTGACCAACCTCATCAAAGGGAATCTGCTTCCCTCTGCCCGTCTCTGGATCATCTCCAGACCTGCAGCAGCTGACAAGATTCCTCTACAGTACATTGATACTGTGACAGAGTGTGGAGGTATGTTTCTAACTTTGCACTTATAACATCATATGTTACTGTTCCAAAGATTTTATATACTGTGAAGCTAAAAATACTGAAAATGCAACCCTCGTTTCAACAGACCAATATTTTGATTGTATGTGTAAAGCAGCCTTCCAATAATACCATAAAATAAATATTGTAACATCCCCTATTTACTGTATATTTATATTCATTTAGATGAGTACATTCAACACTGTCTCCAATCACATCTGAAGAAGAGAATCCAGGACCAGGAGTTTGAAAAAAGAATGCCAAAGAAACTGTTCGAGGCACCGATCTACATCACAGACAACATAAAGGGAAAAGAAAGCAATGAACAGGAAGATGGGCAGAGTGAAACCACTTCCAAGAAAAAAGGATCACAAACCACATATGACAAAATATTCAAATCCACATCCTGGTTTAGAAAGAAAATCAGAACAGTCTTGACTACAGGAAATGCTGGAGTTGGCAAAACATTACAAGCGCAACGTTTCATGTCTGACTGGGCCAATGGCAAATCGAATCAAGACACTGACTTCCTGTTTCCACTCAATTTTGCGGAGCTGAATTCAACTGATGAAAATCTAAGTTTAAATGAGCTTCTTCATAATTTCTTCAAGGAATCCAAACAATCAGGAATTCCACAATATGAAAAGCATAAAATAACATTCATCTTGGATGATTTGGATCAGTGCCAACTTCCCCTTGACTTTGATAAGAATCGCGAGTTGACAGACATCACAGAGAAAGCTTCAGTGGACGTGCTGCTGACCAACCTTATCAAAGGGAATCTGCTTCCCTCTGCCTGTCTCTGGATCATCTCCAGACCTGCAGCAGCTGACAAGATTCCTCTACAGTACATTGATACTGTGACAGAGTGTGGAGGTATGTTTCTAACTTTGCACTTATAACATCATATGTTACTGTTCCAAATATTTTATATACTGTGAAGCTAAAAATACTGAAAATGCAACCCTCGTTTCAACAGACCAATATTTTGATTGTATGTGTAAAGCAGCCTTCCAATAATACCATAAAATAAATATTGTAACATCCCCTATTTACTGTATATTTATATTCATTTAGATGAGTACCTTCGACACTGTCTCCAATCACATCTGAAGAAGAGAATCCAGGACCAGGAGTTTGAAAAAAGAATGCCAAAGAAACTGTTCGAGGCACCGATCTACATCACAGACAACATAAAGGGAAAAGAAAGCAATGAACAGGAAGATGGGCAGAGTGAAACCACTTCCAAGAAAAAAGGATCACAAACCACATATGACAAAATATTCAAATCCACATCCTGGTTTAGAAAGAAAATCAGAACAGTCTTGACTACAGGAAATGCTGGAGTTGGCAAAACATTACAAGCGCAACGTTTCATGTCTGACTGGGCCAATGGCAAATCGAATCAAGACACTGACTTCCTGTTTCCACTCAATTTTGCGGAGCTGAATTCAACTGATGAAAATCTAAGTTTAAATGAGCTTCTTCATAATTTCTTCAAGGAATCCAAACAATCAGGAATTCCACAATATGAAAAGCATAAAATAACATTCATCTTGGATGATTTGGATCAGTGCCAACTTCCCCTTGACTTTGATAAGAATCGCGAGTTGACAGACATCACAGAGAAAGCTTCAGTGGACGTGCTGCTGACCAACCTTATCAAAGGGAATCTGCTTCCCTCTGCCTGTCTCTGGATCATCTCCAGACCTGCAGCAGCTGACAAGATTCCTCTACAGTACATTGATACTGTGACAGAGTGTGGAGGTATGTTTCTAACTTTGCACTTATAACATCATATGTTACTGTTCCAAATATTTTATATACTGTGAAGCTAAAAATACTGAAAATGCAACCCTCGTTTCAACAGACCAATATTTTGATTGTATGTGTAAAGCAGCCTTCCAATAATACCATAAAATAAATATTGTAACATCCCCTATTTACTGTATATTTATATTCATTTAGATGAGTACCTTCGACACTGTCTCCAATCACATCTGAAGAAGAGAATCCAGGACCAGGAGTTTGAAAAAAGAATGCCAAAGAAACTGTTCGAGGCACCGATCTACATCACAGACAACATAAAGGGAAAAGAAAGCAATGAACAGGAAGATGGGCAGAGTGAAACCACTTCCAAGAAAAAAGGATCACAAACCACATATGACAAAATATTCAAATCCACATCCTGGTTTAGAAAGAAAATCAGAACAGTCTTGACTACAGGAAATGCTGGAGTTGGCAAAACATTACAAGCGCAACGTTTCATGTCTGACTGGGCCAATGGCAAATCGAATCAAGACACTGACTTCCTGTTTCCACTCAATTTTGCGGAGCTGAATTCAACTGATGAAAATCTAAGTTTAAATGAGCTTCTTCATAATTTCTTCAAGGAATCCAAACAATCAGGAATTCCACAATATGAAAAGCATAAAATAACATTCATCTTGGATGATTTGGATCAGTGCCAACTTCCCCTTGACTTTGATAAGAATCGCGAGTTGACAGACATCACAGAGAAAGCTTCAGTGGACGTGCTGCTGACCAACCTTATCAAAGGGAATCTGCTTCCCTCTGCCTGTCTCTGGATCATCTCCAGACCTGCAGCAGCTGACAAGATTCCTCTACAGTACATTGATACTGTGACAGAGTGTGGAGGTATGTTTCTAACTTTGCACTTATAACATCATATGTTACTGTTCCAAATATTTTATATACTGTGAAGCTAAAAATACTGAAAATGCAACCCTCGTTTCAACAGACCAATATTTTGATTGTATGTGTAAAGCAGCCTTCCAATAATACCATAAAATAAATATTGTAACATCCCCTATTTACTGTATATTTATATTCATTTAGATGAGTACCTTCGACACTGTCTCCAATCACATCTGAAGAAGAGAATCCAGGACCAGGAGTTTGAAAAAAGAATGCCAAAGAAACTGTTCGAGGCACCGATCTACATCACAGACAACATAAAGGGAAAAGAAAGCAATGAACAGGAAGATGGGCAGAGTGAAACCACTTCCAAGAAAAAAGGATCACAAACCACATATGACAAAATATTCAAATCCACATCCCGGTTTAGAAAGAAAATCAGAACAGTCTTGACTACAGGAATTGCTGGAGTTGGCAAAACATTACAAGCGCAACGTTTCATGTCTGACTGGGCCAATGGCAAATCGAATCAAGACACTGACTTCCTGTTTCCGCTCAATTTTGCGGAGCTGAATTCAACTGATGAAAATCTAAGTTTAAATGAGCTTCTTCATAATTTCTTTAAGGAATCCAAACAATCAGGAATTCCTCAATATGAAAAGCATAAAGTAACATTCATCTTGGATGATTTGGATCAGTGCCGACCTCCCCTTGACTTTGACAAGAATCCCAAGTTGACAGACATCACAGAGAAAGCTTCAGTGGATGTGCTACTGACCAACCTCATCAAGGGGAATCTGCTTCCCTCTGCCTGTCTCTGGATCATCTCCAGACCTGCAGCAGCTGACAGGATTCCTCTACAGTACATTGATACTGTGACAGAGTGTGGAGGTATGTTTTAGATGTCAAATACAGACAGAACAAACAGAAATCAGAATATATTACTGTATATTCCTTATTATTTTCCTCATTGTATAGTTTGTTAATGTTAACATAGTTAGTTAATTACAAAGTGAACCACAAAACTACTCAAGTATGAGTTTAAACTGAAACAAATTGAAACAGTCTTCTAATATTGCTTGTTGGTATGTTTTCTATTCATTTAGATAAGCACCTTCAGGTCAAACTTGCATCAAATCAGAGAATGAGAATCCTGGATCTGCTTAAACACCAATTGGCTGGAAATGAGATTGACACACATCTCCAAATCCTAGAAGCAGAAAAGGAAGAAGCCAACAATGACTGTAAAGATGGACTGATTCAAACAACAGCCACAAAACTATTTGAACGCACAAGGCCAAAGATGATCAGAACATTGCTCACAAAAGGAGTGGCTAGCATTGGTAAAACCTTCCAAACACAAAAGTTCATGTTGGACTGGGCAAACGAAGAATCCAACAAAGAAACAGAGCTCTTATTTCCACTCAAATTTGCAGAGCTGAATGCTAGAGCTGACAAAGACCAAAGCTTCATTGCACTACTTCATCATTTCTTTGAGGATGCTGAACAATCAGGAGTGTCCCACTATGACAAGTATAACTTAACATTCATATTGGATGGTTTAGAACAGTGTAAACTTCCTCTGAACTTCAACAATCCTGTCTTGACTGACATCAGAGAGCCAGCCTCAATGGATATGTTACTGACCAACCTCATCAAGGGGAATCTGCTTCCATCTGCCCGTCTCTGGATCATCTCCAGACCTGCAGCAACTGACAAGATTCCTCTTCAGTACATTGATACTGTCACAGAGTGTCGAGGTATGTTTCCAGTTGCGCAATAAAATCTTTATAACATGTTTTTATAATTCACATAAAAAAATTACAGAATACTTAATCATTAACGTGCACATTTTTCCACATATAAGAGAAAGAAAGTATCTATTCATAGGTATTATTTTATCATACATTATTATTTTCACTCTTCCTTATTATCACTGATGTACTGTATGTTGTTTCATTCAGAATCACTGGAGCGTCGAAAGCAGCTGTCATCAAGCATAAGGAAGAAGTTGAATCAAGAGATCCGTCACACTGAAGACCCAAATCATCCTAATCAGAAAAACACAGAGCACATCATAAGAGTAAGCAGCAGTGAAGAGCTCAGCAAGGACCATGAGATGGGACCGACTGAACGATCCACCACAAACAAGAGATTGGTAATGTCAATCTCTGATATGTTTCAACCTGGGAAAAATGGACCAATCAGAACAGTGCTTACTAAGGGAGAGGCTGGCATTGGTAAAACCTTTCTGGTACAGAAATCCATCCTAGAGTGGGCTAGAGGTGAAACTAAAAAGGACACTGGTGGATGGGCCAAATTGATGAAGACCATATCTGGAAAGGATAGAACCAAAGGCACAGAACTTATATTTCCTTTGACTTTCTCTACGCTAAATTTTGTGGATGTGGATCTGAGTTTGGTGGGACTTCTCAACCATTTCTTCGAACAAACTAAAATGTTTGTAATTTCCAACTATGCAGAAGTTGATGTGATGTTCATCTTTGAAGATTTAGACCTATGTCAACTTCCTCTTGACTTTGACAATAATCCTGACCTGACTGATATCAGAGAGCCAGCTCCAGTAGATGAGATTCTGACCAACCTCATCAAGGGGAATCTGCTGCCATCTGCTCGTGTCTGGATAACCTCCCGACCTGAAGCGGCCCATAAGATTTCTCCCCAAATTGATGCTGGGGACCATTCAGACACTGAAATACGTGGTAAGGTTATAGATGAAGCCCAATACAATACAATATTGTATATTTTATTGTACTACAATGCATAATATTATTTGAAATATACATTAAAAATGTACGTTCTTTGCCATTTTCCAACAGAGAAGCCTGATGTGGCAAGTCAGCGGAAACTGAAATCTTTCCTGACCGAGCGATTTCGCAGGGTATTTGAGGGTCTTTTTAAGCACACCAATTCGGCCCTTCTGAATGAGATCTACACAGACCTCTACATCATTGAAGGAGGGACTGGAGATGTCAATCATCAGAATGAGGTCAGGCAGATTGAAGGAGCAGCATTCAAACCAGAAGAAACACCCATCTTGTACTTTAACATCTTCAAGCCCAGATCTGGAAAAGAAATCCGGACCGTGCTGACAAATGGAGTAGCAGGCATAGGAAAAACAATTGCTTCACAGAAGTACATGCTGGACTGGGCTGAAGAAAAATCCAACCAGGAGACATACTACACATTCCCATTCCTTTTTCGAGAGCTGAATTTAAAAAAAGAGGAACAATACAGTCTTGAGGGACTTATTCATGAGTTCTTCCCAGAAATGAAGACATCAGAAATCGACAACTATGACAAGTACAAAATCTTGCTTGTCTTGGATGGGCTTGATGAGTGGAAGCACGATCTCAACTTCAACAGTGACATCTGCAAAGACGTCAGAGAGAAAACCTCTGTGAATGTTCTCCTGGTAAACTTGATCCAGGGCAATCTGCTTTCCACCGCTCGCCTCTGGATCACCTCTCGACCCGCAGCGTCCAGTCGTATCCCTCCTGAACATATAGATCTTGTAACTGAGGTACGAGGATTCAATGACCCACAGAAGGAGGAGTATTTCAGGAAGAGATTCAGTGACAAAGAGCTTGCCAACAAGATAATCTCACATCTCACGAAATCAAGGAGCCTTCACATCCTGTGCCACATCCCAGTCTTCTGTTGGATCACTGCTACAGTTCTGGAAGACATGCTGAGCACAGATGAGAACAGAGAGAGCACAAAACAAGGAGAGATTCCCAAGACACTGACTGACATGTTAATACACTTTCTTGTGCTACAGTGCAGACAGGGTAATGTGAAGTATCATAAGACAAATGACACATCCAAGACAGATGAGCCAGACAAGTCACATGATTCAGACGACTCTGATGGGTCATTTAAGTCAACTGTATCAGATCAGCTGGATGAAATAGATGACCCAGATTCATGCTGGAATTCAGAGAACAAGGACCTTGTTCTTGCCCTCGGCAAACTGGCCTTCGAAGAACTGGAAAAAGGCAACCTGGTCTTCGTTGAACAAGATCTGACAAGTCGAGGCATAGACATCACAGAAGCTGTCGTCTATTCTGGCTTATTTACACAGATATCACGAGACGATGATCTGTTCCCAAGGAAGATGTACTCCTTTGTCCATCTGAGCATTCAGGAGTTTCTGGCTGCTCTTTATCGCTTTCTCAAATTCAGCAACAGGGATTCCTACAGAAAAAGTGACCAACCTGCATCTACGTTCTACAAGTGCGCCGTGGACAAAGCTTTAGACAGCAGTAACGGAGACTGGGACCTGTTTCTACGCTTTCTCCTCGGCTTCTTACTGGAAACCAATCAGAAACTTCTGCATGGTCTCCTAAAGCTGACCGTAGAAAGGAAATCACATAGACGCAAAGCCAAGCTCGAAATAATTGCATACATCAAGGAGAAGATCAAGGGGATGCTCAATGCAGATCGAAGCATCAACCTGTTCCACTGCCTGAATGAGCTGGGTGACCATTCTCTCGTGGAGGAGATCAAGAAGTACTTGTCATCAGACAGCGCCCCTTTTAAAGATTTCTCCTCTTCACAGTGGTCAGCTATGACATATGTGTTGCTGATGTCAGATGAGAATCTGGAGGTGTTTGATCTGAAAAAGTACTTGAAATCAGAGCACGTTCTTCTGGGGATGCTCCCAGTAGTCAAATTCGCCAAAACTGCTTTGTAAGTAATTCCCAATATTATTTTGCTTGCTCTGGCAGTCAAAGTCAGAGTTAGCTAAAGATATTAATTTCTGCTTCGGACAATTCTGATTTTCTGCTAAGAAAACCGGTTTTGATGATTGCTGTTTATTAGTCTCAAGTTCAAAACTAAATAAAACAATGATAAATTCAACAAGGAACAGTTTTGGCCTGTATTTCTACTATGCTGATTTCATTCATGTTTTCACAGGCTGAGTCGGTGTGACCTCTCTCAGGAATCTTGCAAAGGTCTTGCATCTTCAATTCTCAGCTCTAGTTCTGCCAATCTGACAGAGCTGAACCTGAGTGACAATGACCTGTTGGATGTAGGCATCAAAGAGCTCTCGGAAGGCCTGAGGATGCCACAATGTAAACTGAAGATACTGAAGTTAGTAGCCTATTTGTTACATTTAAATGTCAGACATTATGCTAATAGTTCTGATTCAGACCTACTTACATTTTGTAGTCCTACTTACATTTTTGCAACGTTTATTACAGGTATTTTACAGTCAACAGTCAAGTAATAACAGCATGAAACAATTTGATTATGCACTTTTAAGACTGCTAAGTATATAAGACTGCTAAGTATAGAATAATAGGATTCAAAAGCTGTTTTAATTTAGTTTGTCCTCTGTGTGTGTGTGTGCGTGTGCGTGCGTGTGTGTGTGTGTGTGTGTGTGTGTGTGTGTGTGTGTGTGTGTGTGTGTGTGTGTGTGTGTGTGTGTGTGTGTGTGTGTGTGTGTGTGTGTGTGATCTACAGGATTTCAGGTTGTCAGGTGACAGAGAAAGGCTGCAGCTTCCTGGGTTCTGCTCTGACGTCCAACCCCAATCACTTGACAGAGCTGGATCTGAGCTACAATCATCCAGGAGACTCAGGAGTTCTCACTGCTATCAAAAATGACGAATCGTCAGCCCTAGAGATACTCAGGTACAATCCAGTGTATATTGTATGTACATTATGGATATCTGTGTGTGTGTGTGTGTGTGTGTGTGTGTGTGTGTGTGTGTGTGTGTGTGTGTGTGCGCGTGTGCGTGTGTGCGCGTGTGTGTGCGTGTGTGTGTGTGTGTGTCTTATAGTAACACATGTGCATTTTGTACAGATTGGACCATGGTGGCGAGCATCGGTTAAAACCAGGCTGGTTGAAGTGTAAGTTCTCTACAGATATTGTATTTTTGTTATTGCTTACTTAATTTGGTTCTATGATTGTAGAGGCAGAATTCAGATGTAGAATATCCGTCCCAAATTGGCATCAGCTGAAATTGCTACCTTCAAAGGTGCCTTCTTTTCAGGCAATTCTAAAGGCAGCAACACATGTACAGCATCCTATTGCATGGTGCTAGTCAACAAGTCAGAGGCATTTATTGACAAATTTTATTTTTTGCAATTGTTAATGCTGCCATCATGTTCAGAATTTGCATTAAAGCTCTAATGTAAAAAAGACACAAAAAAGAAACATTAGTTACTGTGTGGCTGAAAAGGTCAGCGAGAACTTCAATCATATGCACAATCCTGCATCCTCCACGACTGCATAGGGCTACAGAGGTTTTAGGTTTAGTTATGGCGTTTATCCTGTATGAACTATGAATCTGCAGGAGACTGTTTAATGATGCGGTAAGCAGTTGCTTTCCTACACAACTCTATCCTTGCGCTATTATCAGACAGAAGGCTGTTGTCTTGATAAACGGGCCATCATATTGTATGTTTTCCTGTTATAGTTAAGTAAATGTGATGCACAGTGCTTGAACAGTCTGTGTTTTATCCACTACCTTTCTTTGCCATTATCATAGGTAACATTTCATAACGTCTGATTTATACTGTACAACAAATATTCACAATGCTCACAATATTGCATTGCATAATTTAATATAACAGGTCAGACATAGAAAACCACTGGAGCACAAGTTGAAAGTCGTTGAGTCGCCATATTGTTCACATCCCTAATTGTATCTTAATATGATCAAATATTATACTGCTAGTTGCAATGCTTTGTTTGCCATAGCCTAATGCCCTGTTTAATAAGCTAGAATAATAATAATAACCATTGTAAGTTCTGCAATGTTTTGTATGTGTAATGTCCTCATCAGATGCTGTTGATCTCATACTGGACATTAACACAGCGAGCCAGAAGCTCATCCTGTCTGAAGGGAACAGGAAGGCAAGACGGAAGACGAAGGTGGAAGAGAAGGTTCAGTATCCTGACCACCCAGACAGGTTTAGAAGGACACAGGTGCTGTGTGAACAGGGTCTGACAGAACGCTGCTACTGGGAGGTGGAGTTGAAGGGAGCAGTCGGTATTGCTGTGGCCTACCGAAGAGTCAACAGGTATTGGGACAGTAGCGGTGGACTCGGATCCAATGACGCGTCTTGGAGTCTGATCTGCTCTGAAGAAAAATCCAAATTTACCTCCAATAAACCCAAGTCTGATAAATCCAGGGAATACATTGCCAGGCATGATAAAGAGACTACTGTTGTGGAATCTGACCCTTCCCAAAAAATAGCAGTGTTCCTGGACTGGGAAGGTGGTACTCTGGAGTATTACAGTGTGTCCGAAGGAACACTGACCCACATACACACCTTCCAGGCCCAGTTCACCGAACCCCTCTACCCTGGGTTCTGGTTTAAGAAGGGCTCAGTGTCTCTGTGTCAGGTGTGTGGAGATGACTCCCATGTGATCAGTACCTAAATGTCGAAG
This sequence comes from Nannobrachium achirus, assembly GCF_963921795.1. Lineage (NCBI taxonomy): Eukaryota > Metazoa > Chordata > Actinopteri > Myctophiformes > Myctophidae > Nannobrachium > Nannobrachium achirus. The sequence continues at coordinate 24,357,522 of NC_137818.1, forward strand.
GGTTTCAGGTGCTTCCGCCAATCAAAATAAATGTAACCCACAGGAATTGCTTAGTGTACCTCATATCAACACGAAGGCACTACAAAAATCCACATCCAGAAATGTCAATGGTTAATTTCCCATTCTTCCCATTCAGTCCTACAGTAAATGAACACCATAGACAACTTAATCTGGTTATACAAAGTATTTTAAGTCATAATCAACATTTAATCCACAAGGTGCGAATGTTTTCAGACGGCCAATCCAATAATGTTACCACCACCTCCTAACATCCAGTTTACATGAAATATTTTCAATACTGATATGTCTTAGTGAGGAAATAGGATGATTGTTTTCAACAAAAATATATGTAATGCATGGGATGTTGCTGGTTGAGGAGGAGGTGAATATCACTGCACCAGGTGGGCTCTCAGGCTACTTGTACCTATTTTTATTGTTGACATAACATGACAATGTAGCTCTGCTCTCAATATATATATATATCCATATAGTCCATAGTCCATATATGGACTATGAACTCTTATTCTTACTCTTACTCTTATTACTTTATAATGAGTGATTGAATTAACCTGCTCAGATGTTCTTGATCTGAGTTCCAGCAACAGCTGATGCCTGTCTGTTCATTCTGTAGTTATTCCTCTTTTGGTGTTATTGCACTTGTTATCTGGTCCACAAGTGTAAACCCTGCACAATGAACCTCATTCAACCGTGTTCAACATATCATTAGACTGATAACATAATTGCCTATGTCATATTTTGAAGGTTTTCAGGAAAGAAGAAAATAAAAAATAAACTGTTTGATTATCCTATGAGGCTAACGGTTTATAAACATTTCATTTGTTTTGCTGCATTATTTAATTGTATATGTGACAGTAAGAGTAGGAGCATAATGTTTCGGGGGGCATATACCCTGAAGAAAAATGTCATTTAGCAAACCTACGAGAGGGACAGGTGCGATGCCTGATGAAGGTCTGAGTAAAACGTACCAATTAAAGTTTTGTAAATGAATGAACTGTCATGTTAAACATTAAAATATTTACATTTTCCACAGGTAGTTTTAATTTTAGAGAAGAGATCAAATTAAAACTAGGAGGAACTAAGAACTAAGTAGGTATGTGACTGTCAAGAGGCATAGTTACTTTCTAAACCATGTGTTTAGAAAGTACACCACTAGAGGGCAGCACAGACTGAGGGATGGGGGAATGAAGTTGACATCACTCAACTGTTCACAGAAGATTAAAAACAGACTAAGTTGCATTCAAATAAGGGAGTATGTTCATTCAAAGTATTTATGTAACAATTGAACAAAATCTCAAGGCTCAAATGCATTCACTTGCAACACATAAGGAAAGCTCTTATGGTACTTGGCAGTTCTGGGAAATAATAGCAGATAAAGATTCCAATCACATCTGTGCTGTGGGTTTTAAAGCCACTTCTCTGTTGATCATCTGTTGCTACTTCATAAGGTCACAGCCCTCAGACTGCAGGTCACAGATCAAAAGGTCAGACAAAACAGAACTGTACTTCTGAAGGCAGACCCACACAGAGGGGTCAGAGTTCACACACAGCAAGCGGGTGAAATGAAGAACCCAGGGTGCATGGTGGCTCTGCCAGTTAGTGCTCAGAACATATAGCTGTCGGCCAGAATCATCCATATTTCACAAGGACGCAGGTTCAAATCCGACCCCTAAGCTCGTCTTGCATGATCTCCCCTCTCTGCCATTGGATTTCTATCTACTTTGCCCTATCTGAAATTAAGCATTAAAATGCTTAAATTAAATCTTACCCACAGCAAGGCAACCCAACACTCTGAGAGAGGGGAATGTAATTAAGCCTATACATTTTTATATTGACATGAAATCAAAGTTGGCTCAAAGTGAGGTGTGAGAGGGAGATATTTAGCTCAGTTTTGATTTCTCTCCCCTGGTCTCTCTAGTATCTCCCAGTGATCTGATACTGCTCCCCACTGCTTTTCAATCCCTCATATACCCGCCCCGCCGGTAGATTTCCTCACTCCACCCCCTCTATGTCTTTTACCTCCTTTCCCTTTATTCATCATAACCCCCCAACCTCCCCTCTCAACCATGTTCTTTTTCTTCTTCTCTTTCTACACCTCTCCTTCACTCTCCCTCTCTCTCTCTCTCTCTCTCTCTCTCTCTCTCTCTCTCTCCCCCTCTCTGTCGGGGGGAGAAGTGATTGTACAGAATGTAGATGAGGGGATAAGAAATGGGTTGGGGAGAATTATGGAATGAATGGAAGGGAGAGGACTAGAGAAGTTAGTCAATTATTTTAAAGCCATTTTAAAAATGTAAGGGGAGAAAGGTATTAATGAATAAAAAAGGACATGAAAGACAAAAACCTGTTTATTTGTTCCATCTTTTTTAATTTAGAGTAGTCAATTATTTTACCCCCTTTTTCTTGTTGCTATTTATGATGAAACCAAACTTATAATTCATCAAACTTAACCCATCAACTCATATTGTGTGTTTACAAACTGTCCTTTTGGAAATTGTTACAGAGAAGTGCATTGGTTTATACGTATATGCATGAGAATGTGGAACGAGGAAACGAAACGGAAAACAAAATGCAAATGGGGGCTGTGTTGTTTGCCATTGTGCAACATCAATAGCAAATGTTTGTGATGCGTGTAAAAGAGGGCCATGCATGTGGAGGCAGGTTTCAGACTTTGTGTTAGTGTTTGTGTCGTTTGGTGTGTGTGTGTGTGTGTGTGTGTGTGTGTGTGTGTGTGTGTGTGTGTGTGTGTGTGTGTGTGTGTGTGTGTGTGTGTGTGTGTGTGTGTGTGTGTGCACGCGCGTGCGTGCGTGCGTGCGTGCGTGTCCACCAAATGATAATTCTTGTGTGTTTACATGTGCCTTAGTAACCTGGTTATTCCAACATTTGGCAGTACACTCTGATTTCAGAAACATCACATACTGTAGCCTAAACTTGGTTTCCTTTTCCATGTAAAGCGATAAAGAGAAAGCTAGATTTCTGTGGGCGAAACCAGGATACTTGGTAAGGTATATCCATACCCTCGTTTCTTAATCATTTTAAATATACTTTGTTGACTGGTGGCCCTCAGGGGTCTGTATATTTTTCTCCGTCCTTTTTTCCCTCTACCCCAAATATCTTCACTGAAAATAGACAATCTATAAGCTGACAAATGCTTAAGCTGAAAACATTTTTGTCAATTTACTCTCAGAGTTAAATGTAATTTAACTTAGAGTGTACAAATATAACCTATTGGTTCCATTTGAACACTCTTACTCTTTGAACACCCTGGGGGTCCCCGACCTGACGTTGAGAACCAGTGGCTGAGCCCACCAGTCGGTGTGCTTCAGTACCTCGTACTGCTCAGTGCTCAAACGCACTAAGCTCACAAGATTTTCTGGCAGCCTTCACCTCTTCTGGAACACTCTGCTGTTCTCTACACTCCAACAAGATGCCATCTAAAGTCCATAGTCTAAATCTACATCCCATATGCTTTCCCCATGAAATTTGTTTCGGTGACGTCTCCACTTTTTCCCGGCTGTCAGCTGAGTGCCTGCCCTAGGTCCTCGGCTACGGACATGGAGAAATACCTACTCTAGACTACTCTCTTGATAAACATATTTCAAACTGGACTGTTGAAAGTTTCTCCAGTGGCCTCCCCACAAGAAAGCAATACATTTTCTCCATGCTTCTGGCAAGCTGAGCCTCCATGCGAGCCTCCAGCTGCTTCGGGTTCCAATGGTCCATGCACAGCAGTGGCGTCATCGCCCCGGCTACAGTTGCCCGGTGTAAGCCTGCACAAATTCCACTATCATTCACTTCCCATGATTTACAGCACCAATTCTGACCAATTTCATCTTCTTCCTCCTCCTCCTCAAGGCAGAGTAGATCTGCTGAACTGAAGGAGTTGATCCCCAAGATGTGTCATACATGAGAGCTTTCTTCTCCCTAAACCCCTAACATCAATACATATTCCACAGTTTCTAGGATTTAACAGTATATCACACATCACAAACACAATCTCGGTTTTGTAACTTTAACCACTTCTTCTTCTTGCATGTTTCCGTGTATCCTCCTCCACTGTCTTGGGAGTGAACCCTTTCTCCTTTTGCCATTCCCTGCTACAACCTAGTATCTGTTCTTTACCTGAATCCCTGTATGGCCTGTCACCCACGCAAAACACACTTAATAGATTTAAGAATACAAGAAAGAGAGAGACACATGAGTTGGGCTGTCAAGGCGATGGATGTGTTGAAATGGTGGTAAGTTAACATTAAGGTAAGGTTGTAGACATAGTGGTGATTGTATGCATGTGTCCATAGCCTACAGGCCTGGCAAACCCCTACAGGAAGATGGTGTTGTACATAGCCTGACAGGTCCATGTAACCAAAAAAAAAAGAAAAGAAAACGCTTACATAGTCATACTAGGTCATTAAGACAGGAAACAACTGGACTTGGTGGATAGCGTCACATTCATCTCTGTTGTACCGTCACACACATACACACACACACACACACACACACACACACACACACGTGCACACACACACGCACACACACACTCAGGTGTGCAAGCATGTTGGCATTTGGCACACACTCATCCATCACTTTGACAGTCAGTTGGTACACACACACATGTACGCATGCATGGACACACAGATACTTGAGCAGGCCCTTGTTGCTAATGTTGTACCACTTAAGCTGTGTGTTTTCGTATGGCTGTAATGGATGAGTCCATTAGAGCTAAGTAGTGGGGGTGGATATGCTTCACACCCCTATTGAAGGAAAAGTGGACTTTCTCTCTCACAGCAACAAACTTGAATCATCAGTTAAGGTGATGAAAGGTTATAGGGTAATGACTTAACCCTTGAAGCACGCGCACACACAAACACACACACGCACGCACACGTAATGTAGGCTAAGCGCACACACTGTCTGTAGCCTCTTCTATGTATATTTTTGTCTGCATTCCTGTCTCTCTTCATTCTCTCTGCTTCTCCCTGTTTCTGAACCTTCCTCTCTTTCCTTCCCCCCTTCTCTACATCTCTCCTCCCTCCTTTGTCCCTTTCTCTCCTGCTCCCGCTCTCCTCCGCCAGTTGTCTTTACATCGACGAGATGTTGTCAACTGTATGGAAGGAAAATACGTAAGTGAGAATATTTTGCCAACGCACACAATTGACATTTCCTTTCAGCAGTCAAGAGTTTTGTAAGAGGAGGTGGTGAGAGTCTCAGGTCTGGAGAGAGAGAGGGAGAGAGAGAGAGAGAGAGTCTGTCTGTCTGTCAGAGTTAAGGCCACAAAAAACACCAGTAATGTCACTACACGTTCACAAAAGTACAAATGTGCGCGTGCGTGCGTGCCTGCTGTGTGCATGCGTGCGTGCGTGTCTGCTGTGTGTGTGTGTGTGCGTGCGTATATGCACACATGCATGTGTGTGTATTTGACAGGAAGAGCTGCATGTACAGGAGTGTTTATTTATTCAGTCTACTTTTCATTAATGGACTTTCAGTCCCCCTGAACACACAGATGAGGGAGGGAGGGAAATGAGAGAAAAGATGGGAGAATGAAGAGAAGCTGGAAGGGGAAGTGTATAGGAAGGAATATGGGGTTCTTTCCGTTTCTATACTTCATGTCCCTCCCCACATCATTCCCTTTGATGTGAAGAGGCATATGGATGGATGGTAGGGTTGCCAACTACCTCAAATTCAAAAACCCTTTCTAAAAAAAATAAGGAACACCTAGAAAAGGAAAGAAATCTCACTAAATATGTACAGTTTTTGTATATTATTACAACCTGTATTATAGTGTGTACTGTACATGCAGTATATGAGCTCAAAAATAAAATAAAAAGTGGGTTGGGACCCCCCCCCCCCCCAACCCTGAGAGTTGAGGCATTACATTTTGTATGACACGGTTCTATTGTGAAAATAGCTCTAATAATTGACAATTTGGCCAGTGTATTATTTGTCATATTAGAGGTATTAAAAAGTCCTTAAATTGTCACTTTAGAAATGTGCAGAGACCCTCTATACACTTAAACTTTATGTTGGTTTGTTTACTGTTGAGTGAGAAAACAATGTTGCACATTAAGCTAATCATCTGTGGACCCCCCACAATAAACCCACAGGTTGAGAACCACTGCAATAAGGGACACGTCTTTTGGTTTCCAAATAATGGACGATTCCATATTCAAAGGACGCTTGGCAACCCTAATGGATGGAGAGGATGAGAGGGATAAAAAAGACAAAGGGAAGAGAGACAGACTGATGAGTGCACATGCAACACGTCTCAGAGGGAGGGCTAAACTGACGCTTCCTGCCACTGGAGGGGTCAAAAGTTGGGGCACGGCCTTCTGGGGAATGAGCATGTCATCGGCAGCCAGCTCCATATGAATCATTACACCAACGTGTGTGTGTGTGTGTGTGTGTGTGTGTGTGTGTGTGTGTGTGTGTGTGTGTGTGTGTGTGTGTGTGTGTGTGTGTGTGTGTGTGTGTGTGTGTGTGTGTGTGTGTGTGTGTGTGTGTGTGTACGTACGCACGCGTGCGCGATATTTACTTAAATGATAGTGTAGACTGTTTGTTTTATCCTCTGTGTACCTCAATGTGTGTTGTGTTCTTTGTACATACATAAGCATATTATGTAATTGTTTATGTTACATTGCTCTTAGTGTGTGTGTGTGTGTGTGTGTGTGTGTGTGTGTGTGTGTGTGTGTGTGTGTACGTGCGTGTGTGTGCATGTGTGTCCGCTCCCTTATTGATGAATGAAGGGTATTTTTCTACTGAGTTCACAGGTTAAATTCTTCCACTGGAAACATTTAGACACTCAAACCCCTTCTAAGCACCTGGGGACAGCATACGCACACACGCGTGCACACACTCCTTTACTTCGAATTGAGCAACAGTTCGCCCCTCATGTGTATTGTGTGAAATGCAAAAAAATAGATGGTGGTCTGGGTGTATGTATTTCCTATTGTGAACAGGCTGCTGACAGCACGCAAGTGTTTGTGAGTTGAATGAGAAAGACACAGAAACTGGACTACCGCTGCATTGCTGCCCCTATAACCCATAATGAATTTGGACAAAACTGGATGCAAGTTGAAGGTTAGTGGTGACTTCAGCTATGTGTAACACTCAGAGGCCTTGCAAGAGAGACAGTCTGAGTGCCAATATCACAGTGGTTCTCAATCTTTTCAGGCCGTGACCCCCAAAATAATCATATTTTAACTGGGGACCCCCCCACCCTGTCGAGCACTAACATTTGAGGCATTACATTTCGTATAACACGGTTCACGCGAGGCGTTGTGAGCATGTAGATCGGCTTTATTTCACAATTTCTGCCTCTAATATTTGACAATTTGGCCAATGTTTAATTTGTCATTTCAGAGGTATTAAAAAGTTCTTACATTGTCACTTTAGAAATGTGCTATACACTTAAACTTTATGTTGGTTTGTTTACTGTTGAGAGAGAAAACAGTGTTGAACATTAAGTTAATCATCTGGAGACCCCCCAAAATAATTTGGGGACCCCCCTGGGGGTCCCGAGTCCGACCCACAGGTTAAGAACCACTGCAATATCAGTTAGTTCTGGTAGACATGCAGTTTACACAGTGTTAATTTATCCACTGAGAATGTTGAAATTAACACCGGGGATTGCAGTATAATGAGATAAGTATATAGAGAGACATGCAAAAACGCTAAGGGGATGAGAAATCTATAGTGGCACCTGATGCCAGACAAGCTGTTTGTTATTCAATCCAGAGCAAGGATAGCCTGGAAACCAGAAAAATCTGCCAGAGCAAAAAATAAATTAAATAAAAAAAACACACCTGTGTGAACTGAGCGGTGGTTTACCCCCCCCCCCCCCCCCCCCCCTTCCCCCCTGTGTGTGTGTGTGTGTGTGTGCGTGTGTGTGTGTGTGCCTGGTCTGGCCTGGCCTGAACAACAGCGCCCCTCCCTTAACATGTGTGGTCATAAAAGGTACTGCAGGCCTGCAGGCTACATACAGACACACACACACGGACGGACGCATACACACACGGCCACGTATAGGAGACGGTGTAACCACCGCTCAAAAAAGAGAAGAAGCTCATGCTATTAGTCTGGGCTGGCCATGCCAGGCTAGAGCAGGGGAGCATGTGGAGGCCATTGGGCCAATTATCTGTTAGACCCCCTCCACTCCTACAGAAAGCCCACTAGAAGAACGGGCAGTTCAGCACAAGCAAACCCACTGCTCAGGTGTGAAAGTGTTCAAGAAAGCAAGTCTATACATTTTAGCATACAGCAAAATATGTACAGTATTTATATAACATGAAATATGATATCCCTTTTTCGATAGAAGGTTTAGGTTTCCAATATCAGTAATTCTTTTTCACAGGGGTGTGTGGGGAAAATAACTATAATACTATATATAGGAAATTATTAATTGAAATAAAGCATGAAAAGCATTTCCTACAGCACACATATTCAGAACATATTTTGAGAGAATATAAGACCAGTAGTTGCCACCTGAAACAATTAATATAATCAAGCAGTATTCTAGTCCATATCTTCTGGAAAGAGCATACAGTAGGAGAGTCCTTTGTCCTTTTGTTTGGGGGACCCAAATCATTTGAGAGCTAACCTATAGTAAACTGATAATGGGTCCCTGGTAATCAAGGGCACCTGCATGCATGGGCACTAGCCCATTGGCCCAGTCCACAGTCCGTCCCTGTTCCAGAGGTGTCTACCAGCACACTGCTTATAGGTGGAGAGTATCCCAGTTTATCTCAAAGTCCACATGGTCAACGAGCAACAGAGCTTTAATGTGTATGTTTAAGTGTTTGCCTTAATTGGTATGTGTGTGTATGATAAGAATGTGTGATAAGCTGTGTTTGAGTGGTCCTGGGCGCCAGTAGCTGTAGATAAAGAAGGGTTTAGGGAACCAGGAGGCTGCCTTGGTTATTTTCTTAGGAGAGGAAATAGCAGAGTAAACCATTGACTAATTCCTTATTTTTTCTTTCTTTCTCCCCCCCCCCCTTTTTTTTTACACAATAGAGCCATGTCATAGAATGTTTGCAGAGGGGAGAAGACAGAAAAGAGAGGAGAGTGGGGAAAAATAATTGTGCCACGGTCCCTAACTGAAGGTCATGACCTGATGATGTCATAAGTCAGTGCCAACAACATCCAGACAGTTGTGTTGCTAATAAAGACAGCATTAATTCACTGAAATAGTAAAACAATGTACGTAAGAATTCCACTACAAGTTCTATAGTGTAGTTAGCTCATTAGTATAAACACTACACATCCTGTAACTTCCTGGCAGGAAAGGATCATGGAAGTTATTTACTCTGCCCAGCACATGCTGCTGGGCTTTGATATCACCTGTCAGTGGATTATTATTATGATGGGAGTTTCAAGCTGACTGGAATCCCACCACAAGAGATAGAAGGTAAGACAACGTTCACATACTGTTCTTGTGTGCATTGCAGTTGGATGTAACCTTTTTCATGTTTGCGAGAGATGACTCTATCAATGTTGTCAACTTTACTGATTCAAAAGTGTTACCGATAGTACTACAGTATATGTGGCCCTGTAGCGCTCTAGTAAATTAACAGTGCATTTATATATAGCGCTTTATAGAGATTGTGCACCTGCTCACCGGGAGCAACTAGGGTCTTGCTCATGGTTGGCAGTGTTTTGTTTGAATTAAATGGTGATAAGGAAACATTGATGCCTGCACCCAATGGCTATAGTTTCCATTTCTTATGGAATACAATCATGATCATGGATTCATTGATGACTATTGTTCACTGCTTTTATTGTGAATCTCCTAACCTAGCCGCAAATTGCAACACTAGATTTTTTTTATAATGGCCGAATCTAGGGTTGCAATAGCCTACCTCCCATAGGCAGCCGATGCATGAAAACAGTTTTTTGCTAACTGATTGTATTAAACGACTTCAAACTCACCAATATTGTAGCTCTATGGAAAGCTTGGAATTTACTCTTGCTAACTGCAAAGTGTTTGTTTCTGAAAAATCCACCGAAGAATTGTTATGATTTATTTTCTGTCAAGAAATCCGAGCAGACATGGTTTATTTTCTAAGTGCTGAACTTCGGAAGCGCTCGTCTTCTATAACGCCATGTACCGCTGCCACCTGCATAATGTGACATTTAGAACCAGGTGGTCACAGGACCGTTGAGGGATTTTCCACGAGCGCTTCCAAACTCCGGGACTTAGAAAAAATGATCACCTGAACCAAATTTCTTGGATAGAAAGTAGCTCCTAACATGTCTACTGTGGATTTTTCTGAAACAAACACTTTGCAGTTAGCAAGAGTAAATTCCAAGCTTTCCATAGAGCTACAATATTGGTGAGTTTGAAGTCGTTTAATACAATCAGTTAGCAAAAAACTGTTTTCATGCATCGGCTGCCTATGGGAGGTATTGCAACCCTAGATTCATCCCATTATAAAAAAATCTAGTGTTGCAATTTGCGGCTACTCCTAACCCTACCCCTACCCCTACCCTCAGCCTAAATAACTGCAGTATCAAATGGGCTGAAGATGTGTTAATACTACAGCAAATATGTGAAGTTTGATCTATGAAACTGAATTATTTGTTTTGAGGGTTCTGAATCCTTCCAGAATGTTCTGTGGTGGCTGCTCCAGCCAATCAGGGCCCTCAGGCTGGCAGATAAGGTTTCTGATTGGAGGTGATGAGTTGCTCCTGGGGTTTCATATGGAAGCTGGCCGGCACCATATAGAAGAGTTCTCATTCCATAGCTTAGAGCATTTTCTCTGTTTTTGTGCAACACTTTTGTATGATGTAGGTATAGGGCTTTAATTTACAAAAAAATATACACATTTGAAACTTGGAGATATGAGGTTTCTGCCTGACAGTGAAGAAATGGTAGAGTAGCCTAGAGACCATCTTCAACCACCGCTGATGTGTTGGTTATATTGTGTTCACATATTATACAGATTGATTAACATGATGTTTTATTCATTAACCTTTTAAACATTTTCTTGTGTCCATCTGGGCTCTATACTAGCATATCTCTTGTCTTTGTTTTGCTGAAAATATCTGATCTACAAGCTCACAATGCATTGCATTCATTGTGAAGGTAGTCTAATTATTTTATGAATGAAGTAGTGAATCTACAGATCATTTGCTCTGCCACTTTGGGGAACTGTTTAGAAACGTAACATGTTTGTAACTTTTCTTGCCTTGCCTGACATCAGACAGTGTTCGTATTCAAAGGTTAAACTCAGGTGATCACATTTCATCATTCTGAAGGCCCAGCAAACAATCTGCTAATCCGCTGACTAGAGACAAATTGCCAGACAATGGTGAGGTGTGTGACGAAAGCCAGCTCTTTCAAAAGTAATTTATTTATTTCCCCTGGAATTTTAATATATACACACATTTCTCACTGCCTTAAACTCATTTCTTACATACCTGTTCAATATTTCTATGGCAGGTGCTGGATTTCAATGTTTTCTGTCTATCTCTTCCTGCTTTTTGCATGAATTGGATCCTGGTCACAGTCCTGCACCATGAACACCATACCTTTCTCTCAACCTGTGTCTCCTGACAAGTCTGGCAAGCCTTGCAGCGATTAGTGGATCTGGGGTCCATATAGACCCATACAGAACTGGGGTGGAGTGGAGTACTCTTGGGATGGACACTTGTTGAAGCTGGTCTGGATTTACTGGTGTCCAGGGAGGTATTTAGCTGGGGGTGTGCGTGCGTGCGTGCGTGCGTGTGTGCGTGCGTGCGTGCGCGTCCGTCTGTTGAGGGGATTCGTAGTTGGCTTCTGAGCTGCTGTCGTCTGTTGGCTTGCAGAGGGAAAGAAAATGTTATTAATGGGATAATGTATGATTCAACCTGATGGCTGGAATGTGTGTTTAACGTCTGCTTCCGTGAATGGATGCACATGGATTTCCCTCTTTCTCATGCATGACAGTGTGCCAGTGACAATGTGCAGTGTATGAGAGACCGTGCATGTACGACAATAAACCTGGATGCTCAGTTTCCTCTCATGTCTTCAGGGAAGCATGAGAAACACTAGGGCCTGAGGTGTCTGGTAAAGTGGAGTGCTTTTTGGATGGACACTTGTTGAAGCCGGTCTCGTTTTACTTGTGTCCAGGGAAATATTTAGATGGGCGGTGTGTACTACTGTGTAGGTTAGCTGCTCTTGGTCTGTGTTTGTTTGTGTACGCCTCCCTCCCCATTCAGGCTAAAGACAAAAAAATTCACATAGGCCTATTTATTTATTTTTGACTGAGTAAGTATTGAAATTGTGGGAAACCTTGTTTTGTAGGCTTTTCAATCGTCAGAGAACCATACTGTTATGTATGATATTTGTATCTTTAAGTCCAATATGTGTCAACTTCGACAAACCCTGTCTACTGAATTGTTGGTCATTCTGGTTAACAACTTTAACCCTTGTGACCCAGTCTTTCACACACACACACACACACACACACACACACACACACACACACACACACACACACACACACACACACACACACACACACACACACACGCACGCGCGCACACACGCACGCACGCACGCACACAGTACCTCACCTCCATTCAGCAAAACCGCACAAACACTCATTTATTCACTTAAAGCCTGGACAAGGAGCTCTCGAATAAAATGTATCTTCAGAGAGAAAGTGAGAGAAAGAGTGAATGAATGAATGAAAGAGAGGGGGAGGGTAAATGCAATTTGAGAGCCATTCATAACATGGTGTCAATTAGCAGCAACGTTGATCAACACTGAACTCACAATGAATGGAGCGAAAACAGGAAAGATTATGAATGAGAGAAAAGAGAGTGAAGAGGAGGGGTGCGGTTGGAAGTGGTTGTGTAGAAGGTCTCCATGGCTGCGTTGTGCGCCAGGGGCCCGGAACTAATGTCATAAAGCAGTTAAATGGTTAATTGTGCAGGTTTTATTTTAGGTCTGGTCAAAGGCCTGGACGGGAATTAGGCTGAAGACCCAGATGCAGCTTGTGTTGAAGTGCTGGTTGCCACACTGCTCCTGACATCTCCTTTCAATGCATTCTCATTCCAGCCCTCCATTCTCTCTCTCTTTCCCTATCCATCTCCATCCATCTTTCATTGACAACTGTTTTTCATGGGTGTAATTTATTAGCTGCTATAATCACAAGCATAAGCACACATGCACACACAAACAAACACGCACGCACGCACGCACTCACGCGCGCGCGCACATACACACACACACACACACACACACACACACACACACACACACACACACACACACACACACACACACACACACACACACACACACACACACACACACACACACACACACGGCACAACCCTGAATAGAGTTCCAAAGCTTTTGAAGCATTCATCAAACATTGCAACCTCAAGGATCCCATTCAGCCTGCTTCCTCCTTCACAGACGAGCGCGTACGTGTGTTTGTAAATGTACTTGAAATAATGTTGTCAGTAACTGTTTGTAGTTGTGACAAAAAACAGCCTGTAAAGTGTGGAGAGTGCGGTTTGTGTTTGTGAATGTTGTGTGCTCTTGAGATAACTTTTGGCCTATTACATGGCTATATAATATTATATTGCTGCAATTTTCAAAGCGGGTTTGCTAGTTAGTTTTGTAAACGCACACTACAGTTGTAGTTATTGTTTTATGTAACCTCATTTTTATTTTTATTTCAGCGCGCGCGCGCGTGCGTGTGTGCGTGCGTGCGTGCGTGCGTGCGTGCGTGTGATACAGCTGCATTCACCCATTTATTTCTCCCTGTTGGCCAGGCTAGGCTTCCGCTTCACACAAGCAACACAATATGATGAGACCCATGATACTGTCTGTGTGCAGGCATTCGTGTGTGCATGTGACAGTGTATTGTGTGCGTGTACACAACACAGCACCACAACATGTGCGTGCATGATGCATGCCTGTATTTAAAGACCCCATGTCTTTTCCATTCAGACCCAGATGGAGGGAAAGGAAACTAAATTAGCTCTGACAGGAGAAAGAGAGGAAGATATGTAAGCAGAGAGAAGTAGTAAATCTTGATTTAATAAATACATGTGCACACATTAGAAATTGGATATACAAATAGGCCTAATACCTATATAAAAATTTTAATCAGCAGTTTTAAATTGTCACCTTACGTATATCTCTTATCTCTGAGTGTTTGCCTGCTGCAGCTTTTGCGTGCTATCAGGCTTTGTTTGCCAAGTTCATTTGACTTGGCTGTCATTGCTTGTCCAGTGTCTGTAAATCAGGGTGGACCCGTGGAGCGTCATATGCTTGCAGTTGATCTTTGATCTCACACAACTACCCACAACACACACACACACACACACACACACACACACACACACACACACACACACACACACACACACACACACACACACACTATCTCTCTTTTACGGTTGGTATTATGATCATCTTTGCCACAGAATGTGACTGATATGGTTTAGAGCCCTAATCCTGGTGGGTTTTGATGGCAAAGTCGGGTTTATGACCCAATAATCAAATATAGACATGGTTTGTTACTGGACAGCCGTAAAAAACTTTCACATACTGTAAAACACACTGTGTGCGTTCGCACGCACGCACAATTCACTGTGGGTGTAACAAGTGTCAAAACTTGCTGCTTGTGGTCCTTTGTGCAAAGGGGAAATATGTTTGACCTGATAGTGTTGCTATGCCATGGCGTCACCAAATTCGGAAGTGATCATTCTCTGGAGTGCATGAAAGTGCACAGCAAATCCCATGGCAATCCAGCCACTAGTTTTTAACATGTGATATTTGAGACCGTACTTAAACAAATGATGGACCAAGCAAAACCAGCGTTGTTATCCTTACAGACCTTCTGCTACAAAATGTCCAGAAAAGTAATATTGAAAAAAGTCAAAATAATGAAATAATGTACAAATGCGATTGGGAGGGTGAAACAAGAGGGGTGTGGACTGTGGACCTTTTGAGAGACGAGTGTTGAAATATAATGAAATAGAATAGATGATGAGGGACATGGTGGTGGGGAGGGGGGGGTGGAGAGGGAGGTGGAAGAATTTGGAAAAAGGGCAGAGGGGCGAGAGGCTAACGATAGCTCTGTGATGATGGGAGAATGGAGGGAAAGCAGAGACAGAGGGAGAAAATGTTTCAGAACATGGCAGACGGCTGTAAGACTAATGGAGGTTTAGAGACGCACAGTATACATTATAAGTCCTAATGATGGGGGTAATATGAGGGACGGAGAGGTGCAGAATGGAGGGAATGATTTGGAAGGGGGCAAGGGGCTGAAGGGTAATGATGGTTCACCAAAGTGCATGAGTAATAAAGAGCAGAGGCGGATGGAGGATGGGGGAGTTTAGGCAGGAGTTGGAGAAAGGGTCAATGGGGTTCATGGTTAATAAAGGCCTTTTTTTATTATTATAATAGCTTACTAAAAAGGACATCAATGGTACTATAGGCATTGTTGGAGTGCTGGATGGCAGTACACACATTTACTTTGTCTCTTTGAGGTGATTTGTATTGACGGTTTCAAACTGACAACACTCACAGTGAACATTCCAACACAAATTCTTTACTGGTGGATACATGTCTACCATTGTACTAACAATTATGACATTGTAATAAACACAATATTAAGCTGACATTAGGCTAAAGTGGTTGATGATTGATTTCCTATGTTGTTACTTATGCTAAGTAAGGTACATATTAACCATGCAGCAGCCTACACGGAAATATCTAATGGTTTGACTTTCTCCTAACAACATGGAGACAAACACGAGTGTTTGGATGAAAGCTTTGGTGATTCTCTCCGTCCTGCTTTAGTTGGGGGAAGGAGAAGAGGGAGGGAGGAAAAAGTCATCAATTATGGGGTCGCAAGCCGAAAATAGCTGATCTACAAGCTTACAACTCGTCACTTCTGGGAAGCGCTGTGAACTCTGCAATTTTTGACTTGTGACACCATCTTACGCCTGGGTGGAAATCAGGGCTAAGAGTGTGCTGGGCTATAAGGGTAATGAGGGTGCAATGAGCTATATAGCATCACTGTCAGGCAGAAACCTTGTATCTCCAAGTTACATATTTGTTGTTTTGTCGTAAAGCAGAGCCCTGCTTCATCATACAAGACTGTCATACAAAACTAGTGAAAATGGCAGATCCACAAGCACACAAGGCCTCGCATCTATTTTCACTATTTTAAATCAGTTTTAAAATGATAAATACCAAACGAACGGTTTTGGACATACAAGGTTTCCACAACAATAGGTAATAAAAATAATGGAAAGGGTGAGGAAGGGAGGGAAAGAAGCCAACAGGTGCTGGCCATGTGTACACTGAATCACTAAAGACACACACACACACACACACACACACACACACACACACACACACACACACACACACACACACACACACACACACACACACACACACACACACACACTCTCATACATTGTCACACAGGACTGCAAAATTGTGTGCATGCGGAATGGAAGAGACACAGATGCTTCCCCTCTCTCTTTCGCACATGCATGCATTCACACATTTTGAGACACAATCCAGAGCTCTGCAAGTTCTTGTGTGTGTGTGTGTGTGTGTGTGTGTGTGTGTGTGTGTGTGTGTGTGTGTGTGTGTGTGTGTGTGTGTGTGTGTGTGTGTGTGTGTGTGTGTGTGTGTGTGTGTGTGTGTGTGTGTGTGTGTGTGTGTGTGTGTGTGTGTGTGTGTGTGTGTGTGTGTGTGTGTGTGTGTGTGTGTGTGTCCATCCAGCTGATGAATGAGAGGCTGTGCGTGACACAGAGGGAGATGACAGAGGTCCTAAATTCCTCTGTTTCTGCTGGGAGTCGTCTCAATTATTTACTTTCCCCACTCATGTATTCATTCTAAAACGCACCGCAGCACTTTAGGACTACCACACACAAAGACAGAGATACACACACTCACATATGCACGCAAGTGCACAAATGTGCTACACACACACACACACACACACACACACACACACACACACACATATCGCACACATAGCAAGGATCTTTCATCTGTCACATCTTCAATGTGAAGACTTATGAATCTTGGAATCAAAGTACAGATGCTGAAAGGAAGTTTAAGAGGTCAAGTGCAAATATTTGTAGGTAATGGCTGCAGTTCTTGATGCAGTGTAGACCTTTTTCCAGAGCGCTGCCGTGTAGCTGTGCAAAGTGGTGCCGCTTGACACCGCAGTTATCGTTGCTTCTCTGAGAAATCGGTCTATATAGAATCACATATCTGCGTGCGCGTGCGTGTGCGTGCGTGTGCGTGTGTGCGTGTGTGTGTGTGTGTGTCCCATTGGCCATTGAAATAGTGATGTGCGGGGTAAGTGGAGGAGGAAAGCTTTCATGTTTAAAATATGTTGTCATGGTCTAAAATAGATGGCCTGGTTTCAGGATGCAGTTGGCACCAACATGAACACACTGGAGACCAGTGGTGCCCCAGACTGCAGTCTGACCCACGCAGTGTCACTCACTCACTCACTGCTTCACTCTCTCACTCATTCACTCTCTGCAACCTGCCACGGGCATCTAAATAAACACACACACACGCGCGCGCACGTACGTACGCACGCACGCGCGCGCGCACACACACACACACACACACACACACACACACACACACACA
This sequence comes from Nannobrachium achirus, assembly GCF_963921795.1. Lineage (NCBI taxonomy): Eukaryota > Metazoa > Chordata > Actinopteri > Myctophiformes > Myctophidae > Nannobrachium > Nannobrachium achirus. The sequence goes on from NC_137818.1 coordinate 24,375,163, forward strand.
CACACACACACACACACACACACACACACACACACACACACACACACACACACACAACATATAAATTAATACATAATATGGATTGTGAAAATATACTACGATATGTAACTGAGCACTTGCACTTGCTCCCTGTGTTTGCTCTCACTAATCCAAGCTGAACATTCACACACAGATTATCTCTTACTGGCCGGGTGAACAAGTAAGATTATACTTTATTGGCTTGATGATAAGTAAATGATCTAGCCCTGTATTCATGTATATCAGTTATGCTAAATTAATAGTGTATGTGTTCCCCCAATTCATCTTATGACTCGTTTTTGCCTCCCTCCCTCCTCCATTCCTTCTCTCTCTCTCTCTCTCTCTCCCTCTCTCACACGCACGCACGCACACGCACACACACACGGTTCCCAGGAGTTCTCATACATGGAGGGGGCAGAATCTTCAATCAGACTCCTGCAGCCCAGTAATGCGTGTGTGTGCGTGTGTGCGTATGGGTTTGAGAGACACAAAAGCAGCTGGGCACCATGACCTCCTCGCCCACTCAATAGTGAGGGCAGTGCCAGGTCAGAGCACCTCCTACAGGGGGCAGGTGGTACTTTAGCCCCAGGCTGAGGCTTCGGCCTGTGGGAGTATCTAGTGTATGTGACCTCTTGGTCTAGGCCAGGGCAAGGAAGGGCCTGGGAGCAGAATGTCTGTCTGAATCCATGCCAGCCATGTTTGGCTGTCTGTCTGTCTGTCTCTCTGTTTCTCTGTCAGTCTCTCTGTCCATGTGTCTATCTCAGTGGTTCTCAAACCTTTCAGGCCGTGACCCCCCCAAAATAAGCACAAGCCAAGACAAGACAAGGACTTGTAGGGAATTGTAGGAGTTGATGTATTACATCTTGTTTGACTCGGCTCCACATGCAGATAAATATTGTGAAAATAGCAGATCTACAAGCTCACAACACCTCACAACGGTTATTTTCAAAAGAATTGAAAATAATATTTTCATTCTTTCAAAATCTATTTTAGGTATTAAAAAGTCCTTAAATTGTCACTTCACTGTCATCTGTCCATCCCAACAAGACTGAAATCGGGATCAAGTCTCTAGAGTCTATAGCAGATAAAGATGTGACACAACCTGAGTCTAGAAGCGTCTTAGCAAAGAAGAGCACTTCCAGCAGCAACAAACGTAACGGTAGGCTAGTCATATGACAGTCCAGTATAGTTTATTGTTTATGGTTCCCCATTAGTCAACGCCTTGGTGATAGCTAATCTTACAACATGTGAGTCAGACTTATTATATGTGAGATGGTTGTGAGTTCCAGGACATTTGTGCACTACTAGCTAACTGTAATGTGCATTGAGGAGGTTTTTGGAGCTGTGTGAAGCACAGGCTCCCTATACGTGGCCGTGTGGGTCTGTCTGTGTGTCTGTCTGTGTGTCTGTATGTAGCCTGAACTTCCTAAACTTCGGCACGCTACTAGTCCCACAGTTTTGCCACCACACACTCGCGCCATATGTCAAATCGACCGGCTTACTCGGGAATGGTGGGCTAGTAACTTGCTAAGAGAAAGGTTCAATAGTTTAATTGATATTAATTTATTAGTGAATTAATTTTCCCCATTGACTTATAATGGGAATCGCAAAAACTCACATTCAATTATTTGTCTCTCGCAAACCATAGGGGCTAGAGTTTCAAGACTTGGAGAGGAGGTTCATAATGATTTCAAGGATTAAATAAAAAATAATTGTGTCATTTGGCCGCATGGTGGCGCCATAACACCCCACTTTACGTTTTGGCCTGTAACTCTTGAACCGTAGGTCGGAAAATTAAAAATATTTTTTCCCTGGATTCCTTGGGTCATGACGCATCTCCCCATATAGGCCACGCCCATTTGCGCCATGATAGATTTTCCGCCATCTTGAATTTTCTCCAAAACACACTTTTTGCTCCTTTTCCTACACATTTTCTTCAAATGTCACAAAAATCGGTACACATGATCCATGAGTTAGGAATGACAACAGTGCTGAGATCAGCGAAGTTAGGAAGGTCCTTGTGGATTAGGGATGATTTAAGAGCTTGGATTAAGATAGTACATCCACACTTTATACAAAATACAGTTGTTAATCTTGTGGTCTTGGATAATTCAGCCTAGATTTACAAGTCTTTCCCGACATTGTTCCATGTTATTATTGTGATTATTTCTTTATCAGGAAAATATAGTAGAGAGAGAGAGAGAGAGAGAGAGAGAGAGAGAGAGAGAGAGAGAGAGAGAGAGAGAGAGAGAGAGAGAGAGAGGCAATAAGAAGAACTACTATAGGAGAGGAGGACACTGATTCAGATTAAAGAGGGCAGAAGGAAGGTATAGTGGGGACTGACAGGGCCAGTTTATAATAGTTTTAATTAAAACACATCTGTCTCTGTCGCTCTCTATCAGCTGTACCTCTTTCTCACTCCTCTTCTTTTTCATGTACTGTATCACTCTCCCAGTTTCTCAGTTTATGGCTTTCACTTTGTCTTGGTTTTTTAATAATCTTCCTCTCCCCTCCACTCTCTCTCTCTCATGAGAGATGACTTGGCAGCCAGGGTGACATTGCTGCTGTTATCTCCTGCTTGGCACCTTTTGAAATTCAGTGCGTACAGTACGTGCGTGTAAACATTATATTGAGGGTGAGGCAGATGCAAAGGCAGACCTTCTGTTTACCTCTACCACTCGCTTTTCGTCACCTATGAACTACAGTAACACAAATTAAGTCTACCTATCACATTGTACGATGACAGTGAAACTATTGATGTCAGTCAATGTTTGCCAGGGCAATTTTATTACCTCAAGAAAAAAGAAGAAGCAAAATGTGGGTCTTGACTTGATAGATGAATATGTGGTTTTGCAGTTCTCTATAAATGGAGCTGAAAATATCTAAATGCTATTTTTGACACGACTAGAAAAGACTAGAAAGATACAAATGGAAATTCCAAGTGTGGTTGGCATGGATAATTCACTAAATAATTTATATAATGTTAACTATGTAACGTACCTACCTTTTTATCTTTTGATCCGACAACAAAAGGCGCTATATCAATCCTATATGACACCATCTCTAATCTGAGATCCGCGCCGTTGGATAGGATAAGAGCTGACTGGGAGCGGGATCTAGGGCTCACATTATCAGAGGAAAAGTGGGACTCAATTTTTTCTTCTATACACAAATCTTCCCTCTGTGCCCGTCACTGTTTAATACAGTTCAAGATAGTTCATAGGGCCCACATTTCTAAAGCCAGACTTGCAAGCATATATCCCGACGTAAGTTCTAGCTGTGATAAATGTAACAATGAGGCCACTCTTATACATCAATACTGGACGTGCCCACGGCTACAGCCGTTCTGGGAGGGTGTATTCAGCACGCTATCCAACATTTTACATCGTGACATAGACCCAGACCCCTTATTAGCTCTGTTTGGTACAGTTGGAAGCGAGGGCCTTCCTCTAACACGGACGGAAAGTCGTATGGTCGACTTTGCTTTATTGATCGCTAGGCGCGCCATTCTGCTTAAGTGGAAGGATGTTGCCCCGCCTGTGCTCGACCTGTGGCTTCGCGCTATAATGTCCTGTCTGGAATTGGAAATGTTGAGGTTCTCAATTGCCGGCTCTGAAAAGAAATTTTATAAAACCTGGAGCCCTTTTATGATGTTCTACCATAATACTCAAACGGTGTAGTGTGGCGCTTACCTGTTTGACCAACCCAGTGCGCAGCAAGCTTTGATTATTTATTCTGCTTTACTGTTTTGATTATTTATTTACTTTGTTTTGACAGTTCAACCGTCCTGGGGATTGAGGGTGGGGGGAGGGGGGATAGGGGATGGGTTTTATTCACTCTCATAATAATGTACTCTGTTTTTCTACATGTGATGTATCCATCTTTTTGAGATTGTTTACCCGCCTCTGGGCTTTGCTCATTTGAAAATTGAATAAAAAGATTTGAAAAGAGAACTATGTAACGTACCGTATCTCTTAGCAAAATGCACCCTTACAGTATGTGTCTCGATGAAGACGGTCGATTTGACATATTGTCAAGTGGGAGGAGTAGCGTGGCAAAAAAAGGTTTATCTGGAAAAATGGAATAAAGTCAGACAAGTACTAGTCTACACTAACTAGCTAATAGTCATTGATTACGCTGCTCCCTGTATCATGTGAAAGCAGTAAAGTTACCACAGTACCTTTGCCAGTGAAAGTCCCTGTATTTTTACATGTTGGTAGCTGTATACTGATAGCACCAACCTCACTGCACGAACATGGCCCAACATATCTGACACCGCTAGAAATCAGCCAGAGCCTGCGATGTGGATTATTATCTATAATGCAAAAGACCTCCCTGTTGAATTCCACATCTCTCTGACATTCTCTGACTTTGACATTTTCTGTTTCCCCTCAAGGCCAAAATGAAGCCTGGGTGTGGATTGTGAAGCCAAGCAGAAGAGACACATCTTCCTGGGCTGGATGTCCCATAGGATCTGGAGATCCTGAAGACTGTCCAACAGAATGCAAGGTTGGGAGACACAAGGATTCTGTGTGTGCTTGTGTGTTATAGACCAGGGTTCTTCAACGTTTTGAGGCCAAGGACCCCTTAGTTGAGAGAGAGATGAAGCAGGGACCCCCACAACCTTTTCATAGATTCCATATAGTTTGCATCGTTTGACAGCGATTCATGTCAATTTGTGTTTTCTGATATTTAACCACTTGAACCGTCAACACTTAATAAACTTTCAATCTGTAATTAGTCTGCTCTTTTTCCCCTCTACACCAAACTTCTTTGCTGAAAATTGCCGATCTACAAGCTCACAACGCCTCGCAAGTGAGCTTTTAGATCTGCTATTTTCGGCTAAAGTCCTCCAAATATGGACACTATGGTTCAAGTGGTTAATGTAAAAAAGGTGAAAAAAGTCACAAAGATTTGGAGGACCCCCTGCAGTAACTCTGAGGACCCCCCAGGGGTCACATACCCCCTGTTGAAGACCCCTGTTATAGACAGATGGTGACTTGGTGATAGCAGAAGCAATTCAATGTGTAAACAAACAGTAGTTACTCAAAATAGACGAGGAGAGCGATATACGTATGGATAGAGATAAAGAATGAGAGTCAGTGAGATGGAGAAGAGTTGAGATAGAGTGAGTCACTGACCATGAGGTCCTGGTCGATAGCTGCCCTGTCAGATACCATTAGAGGAGATGTATTTGACCTGGTTTCAGGACACAGTTCTCTCATACATACAGTATATGGTGACCCAGCGCTGTGGTCATTCTGATGCATACTGTGCACTTTACCGGAGATCTAAAAAAAACAACGAAACAGTGGAGACCGCTGTTAAATCACGTCAACTGATCATGTGGAAGTGAATGGATTCTGGGTTAAACGCCTGGTTAGAGATGACAAAACATATGTTACATTTGATTATTTCCATCTTGTTCTAAAACAGTTGGAACAGTTCATGTTCGAAGGTTTTAGACCAGATACTGGAAGGAGTACAGTATTTTGTTTTTTAACATGTTTTCATGGTTGTGTGACTCAAAACGATGTCAAAGCTTTGGATGAAGTACATCCACAACCAAGCTTGGCCCCCAGTAGAAGACATACCCGTTCTGTGTGCAGTGGAAGCCATAAAATGCATTTTCGGGAGCAGGAACAATGCTGCGGTGCTGCAGCATTGGAAACAGGAGAACCGACAACTTTAATCTCTTTCTTTCTCTTCATCCCCTATCCGCTCTGCTCCTCTTCTCCCTCTCCCTCCGTCTCCTTTTCAACTCTTAATGAATGTTCACCCGCGGGCTGGCCATCCATTGAGAGCAGTGATTTGTGATGTTATTATGTGTGTCTCGGTTACCAGGTTGTTTGGTCCCCCAACATAAACCCTTTTCACCAGCGGGGTCAGCTATGTGAGGTGCACTTGATTTACATTGTCAGGTACGCCAGCACGTTGCAACGGCTTAAAAGGGATCGCTATAATGGCCCAGTGATTTAGTATGCAGCAGTAAGTCGAGTGCACCTCAGTTATTTCAAGTATTTCAACTCCTGACACACGTAAATGTACGAAAATAAGGCCTCTCACCACCCTTCACTTTCACTCAGTCACAGGACACAGCCTGTGGCCCTCCAAGAACTAATTGAATTACTGTAGATTGTGGTGTGGCAATTTAGTGAGTGTGAGATGTTTGTGCATTCACATTTGGGAGAGAGAAGCTGTGCGTGTGTGTGCGTGTGTGTGTGTGTGTTGGCGGGCCGCAGCTGTCATTCAATCCATCCAGTTTGAGGTTGTAAGTGTTGACCAATCACCTTCTACATTCCATCTCCTTCCCATGGTCCCCTGCACCCAGGGAGTGTGGCCACAGGGCGTTGTCATGGCACTGAGGTGATGAGGTCACCCCCTGGTAGAGACGTGCGGTTGGATCACAGCTGGAGGGGTTCAGGAGAACGAGAAGCAGAAAGGAAGAGAGACTGAGGGGTTGGACAGCATCAGGAAAGAGAATAATTCATTCTATTTAGCTAGGTCTGTTTAGACATTTAACATGTCTTATATTTCCTTGAATGATCTTATCTTGTTTCATCTTATCTAGTCGTCTTATCTATCTGTCTGTCTCTCCTGGTCTTTCTTTTCATATGGTTTTGTGTATGCGAGTGTGTTCATTTATCCTTTTGTAGGCTACAGTAGGCCTATACTCTGAGACTACAAATGGGTGAGGGTCCATGTGGTTCCATGTGTGACTGTGTGTACACCCTCAGAGTTAAATTAACACTCAGGCTTTCACAGTGTATGAGATTTCAAGGGGCCTACAAGCACATGGCAGCGGTTACTAACTATCCCCACCTGAAATGATCTATTCACAACCAGTACGAGAGGAATGTGAGCTAGAGATCTCTCCGATAATCATGTATGTCCAATAGGTCATCATACCCATGTCAAAGTAAGTCAAACGTTACTTTTGAAGCAAATCTGTGTGCTACACTGATAGTGTTTCAGTGTGACTTGGTTGTTAGTGAAGAACCGACAGAGCAAATTCAATAGGCTCCTCTCCTCTTTCCCAGACCCCAACATATAATCCTGTATAAAACCAGTTATGTGTTCTCAGACACATTGAGTTTCTGTATGTGATTGTTATCTGAGCCTCATCATTTGTCACACTATTTTGTTTTATGTCTACTCACTAGAGTCTAGAGAGGATGTATGTCTCTGCATTTAGATGATATGGTGTGACCATGCAAGTATTGCATTTGGTGTCTCTCACCTCTCTTTCTATCCCTGTCTGTCCCTCTCCCTCTCACCCTGTCCCTCTTGCTCTTTCTCTGTACATTTACAAGTGTTCTTATCTCAGTAGAAACATGTGTTTCCACGTATCGACTTTCATTCCTGCTTTCATGTGAAGCACACGCTAAGAACGTTGTAATGACCTTTTATTTATGATCCATGATGGCTCTGTGTTCTCTCTTACTCGCTCCACACACACACAGGCACGCGCGCGCGCGCACACACACACACACACACACACACACACACACACACACACACACACACACACACACACACACACACACACACACACAC
>NC_137818.1:24385237-24395237 GCF_963921795.1 Nannobrachium achirus
ACTCAGGGTTGAGATATTTCCCTTCTCCCAATTTAGTCATTATTCTAATGAATCCTCTCCACATAATTATGTGTGTGCTTTCCCACTGCTATTGTACCCTAATGGCTCATACTGTATGCCAGTGGGAATCCCACTGGGAGTATGTACCTGTATTTACTCCTCCTGTCCGGCTTCCCTAGCCTGGGTGCCAGCCTAATACGTTATGTTCCGTGGATCTTCTCAGTCTCCTATCTCCAAGGGAGGTGGGACATAGGAACCGGAATGGAATCCAACCGTGGCTTCTTATTGGTCTGTGGTGCGGGGCGGGACAAATACACCAGTGTGTATTGGCTGGCTGATGACATAGCTACCATAACCCTACTCTGATTCGTTGGAACAACATCCAATCAGCAACGACGTCGCCTACGTCACAACTGACATTCGTAATACGAGTTGACTGAATCATGGCCAGACTGAGAAGCGTCAAATCAAAACCACGGAACATAGCGTAGCAGGCTGGCACCCAGGCTATGGCTTCCCTGCCTGGAACACATCCAATAGTTCAAAAATTCAAAATTCATAATAGGCTCTATGCACGGCAGCCATATTGTAAAGACATTGGGCCCCTTATTTACTTCCTTCACAGGTGTTACCAATGATTCAGGCTCTGTTGCATGTGTAGCAGAGGTTCTCAAACGTTTTGATTTCAAGGACCACCAAATGGACCCGTACGGGTTTGTACCATCTGTACACTCTCAGAGTTACAGACCAACAAGGGGCCATTTGGGAACCCCCTCAAGGACACTTTGAGACCCACTGGTGTAGCAGAGTGTTTCCAGTGAGCCAACGTGCACAATATGAGCACCAGCTGACTCTGTTTGATCAGAATGGAACAGAGCCTTTGTTAGTAAGGTTGGTAACACCTGTGAAGGAAGAGCCAATTGTGTTCTTGTAGACCCTCATCAAGCCGGAAGCACAGCGGTAGGTTCGAGACCCCTAGAATCCATGGTGGTTCGCAGGTACTTAACCCTGCATCACTGGAGTGCCCTAAAAAAACACCATTTAATTAGAAGTAGATATTGGGATCTCGTCTTGACTCTAAAACAGTGAAAAGGTAGGTGCCAATGTGAACCAGTTAAATCCCTAAATGTTTGATTTAGGGATTTGACTTTCTGCTGACCTGGGATGTGTTCAAACAGTGAACCAGGACAGCGCGTGGACACACTTGTGTCAAAACAACATTGATCACTGAGCCTCCTAACGTGTTGGTATTCCCCCTGTGTCTCCCTCCCACCTCACCTCCTCCTCCTTCATTCTTTGTCCTCCCCCAACTTCTCTATGCCTTAAGTTCTCCCCTATTTAAACCACATTCTCTCTCATTAGACAGTAAGATCAGGAGAAAGTGTTAAATTCAGCTCATCCCATTTTCTCCTCTTATATTTCCCCCCTTTTCTCTTCTACAGCTGTATCACAACTGTATCACTTTTTCCCACCTTATCGTCCTCTCCTCTTCCTCTCCTCTCCCCTACTAATCTTTACTCCTATTCTACTTTTACTCACCTCTTCTTCTTTTCCACTCTCCCCCTACTAATCCTGCCCTCCTCCCATCATTTCTTCCTCGACTTCCGTGGGAAGATGGGTGGAGGTGTGATAAATCAGAGGGTGAAATGAAGGAGTCATTGGGTCAGGACCTGGGGGGACCCGCTCTATTACTCCCTCTGGGACCCTCGGATTCAATAAACCACCTACAGTAGTCTCTCTCTCTCTCTCTCTATCTCTCTATCTATCTTTCAGTTTGTCTGTCTATCTCACCTTTTCTCTGTACATCTATACAATTCTATACAATTTTTTAGTCTATGATTAAATAATTGCAGGACTAAACGTTGGAAGTTTGTAATCTATTTGAAACTACATTGCATTGCACATCATGGGGTGATCACTGCTTGCCTCCTGTGAATTGTTTTATTTTTATTTTTGTTTATTTTCTGTTTATTTCGTTGCTGAGTGAGGTCAGCAGACAAAGTGAGTGAGATGAAAAAAAACAACAACTGCCAGTCTCAACAGGAAACATCAGTATGTGGTAGAATTGGTGCAACAATGGCACATTTTACAATAGGTAAAGTACAAGAACATTGAATTTATTATGGACTAATTCAAATAAATATGAATGCAATTAATATAAACAATCAATTATAAAAACAAGGTGGCCGTGTAACAATTCACAATAATATACTCACATGTCGAACTCCAAATAACAAAATCAAAGACAAGCAAACAGCATGTTGGATCCGGAGCCAGCAATGAGCCGAGCAGTCGACCCCACCACTCGGCTCCCAGTGGCCCCGGATCAGCAGCTGCAGCAGGCTGCTCGTTGCGTGCGGGGAGAAACTAACAAAAGAACAAATATTACAATACAAAGAAATGACTCAAAGAAACAAAAAGAAAAAACTAAAACTCAGGCTAAACAAAACAGACGATCTAAGGGAGTGAAAACAAACGTCTATACCTTGGATTGTGTTTTTCGTAATCATCCCCACAGAACAGTCGAAACATGGACTCGTCACAACTGACCTCAACCTGGATGAGAGTAACAAAAATAATATTACAATTATTATTTAAACATTCTCCATAAACAAGCAAACATCAAGGTGTCATTACTCACCCAGGCAGGGAAACGACATTTGGTTTCATTATTAAGATTTCACGGACATAATTTGTACCAGTAATCTACCATTGCCATTGGGCTTGTAGAATTGGTGCAACAATGGCAAGTGCAGATGAATGTTTTATATTAGAATCTAGACTCAACATCTGCTTGAGTAAATGTTTTCTCTGTGATTCATTAATTGATCACACACTTACGTACACAGGTCAGCATCACAGGCAAACAACACTGTTTTGCCCAATGCACTGTTTTGCCGAGGTGTTCAAGCATCTGCGCGTGTAGTCACTCACCCCCCTTAGACACTAAAATTCCTTGTTGTGTACTTGGCTTAATCCGTATTTTCCTTGGTTAGGATAAATTAGGATAATGGATATTGATAAACATTCAGCATACTAGCCCACTTAAATGCTGTTGTTGTATGTCAGAATACTTAGAAGGTAACAAATCGTAGATGCTGTGACATGATCACAGTTCACGAGACTCTCTCGTTTTACTTGACAAGCACATCGGTCGTGAATCGCTTGCCACTTCCAGAAGTCAAGAGGGGAACATCTCTTATGGACGAGAAAGAAACCGCTCACCATTAAATTCATGTGTCAAACACAAGTTCCCTGCCTACAGCCATGTAAATCTGCCAAGCTAAATGCTCTGATTTGGTATGTGAGATCACAGTCCCACAGACGGACGGAGACTTTCCAAACAGCCCCGGGACAGAGGGATGTGCCTTGGGAGGGATTAGCGTGTTGTTCCAAGTGTGATTAATGTCCAGCATTAGAGTGTAAATTACTCCCATTCATGGCTTCTACTGGCTTACATACCTGCAGGGATGAGTATTGTGGTGTGTGTGTGCACGTGGTGTGTTGTGGTGTGACTGTGTTCATGGTTTGCCTACTGTGTGTCTGTGTGTGTGTGTGTGTGTGTGTGTGTGTGTGTGTGTGTGTGTGTGTGTGTGTGTGTGTGTGCGTGGGGGGGGGGGGTAAGGGTACTGTGTGGTTTTGCTATATTGAAAGACTTCATTTACACAGTAACAAATCATCTGATGTAACTTTCCTGTGATATCAGAGTTACCGGTAAGACAGCCTCTTTATAGGCTTCTTCCTTCATTTATCTCCTTTTATTCTGCCTTTGTTCTTCTTGCACTTTGTTTTGCTTTCTCTTCTTTCGATTTCTTTTTAACTTTGTGTATAAAGCTTATCATGTGCTGATTTTCTCTTGCCCCCATTTGAATCTAAACATGGACTTCTATGGACCGCTGGTTCTATACAGTTTTATCAGTGGGAGGTAGGCTACATTTTGTGCAGACTAGGCCATGTCTCCCATAAACTTTACTCTTTACTTTACTTCACATTAAAGCTATACTGTGTAAGTTGCTCAACTAGTGGTCAGTAGCGGTATAGCAAACCGCGGTCGCGTCTGCTTTTTTTGGCCGTTTTTCGCCGCGGACCGGGCCTTCAGACCACCGCGTCCGCCTCGCCGAGCCGAGACGCATCCATAGAGGTATTTCGTGTCCCTCTACGAGCAGCGGTTGGGGACTTACATGCTAAACTCCTAGACCAGTGTAAACACTGCAGTGTACTTCCTGAAGAGCTCGGCAGTGTATGATCTGGGCTGTGATTGGCCGGTAGGGAGACACGTGTACAGAATGATGCATATGAGTAATTTTTCCGGGAAAAACAGCCCCGTCACGGCCACCAGGGCTCAGTAGAACACATATAAAGAAAAGGCTTTGGGAGCTGAAATTAACAGAGTGGGTGTTCTAAAACTTTAGCGATTTAATAATTAGGACAATTTTAAGATTTATTTTATTAAAAAAGTTACATAGTATAGCTTTAAAGATGTATGTGTCTGTGTCCGACCATCTCGCATCACGGCCCACTTTGGGGTCCCTACTCAATGATTGAGAAACGCTGCTGTAGCCTACACTACACAGTACAGTCTGTGTCCTGAGTCGATCCTGCTCCTCTCGTACACAAATAAACACAGAAGAAAGGATTTCGGCCCTCCTGCGGTGCTGTATACACAACGTGTCCTGAAGCAGCTCAAAGGCAACTACCAGGCTGTACAACAGCTTTGAAATATGTTATTCCTGCGTCACCGGGGAAAGACCAATCAGTATTTGTGAACATGAACAGCTCTGTCCCAAAGCCACACAGGCCAGAGAGGGAACGGAGCTCTAATTTATAATTTCATCAAGATGGAAGCTCACATTGCCCGGGGCTGCTCATCAGCAATGAATTAGAGACTGACTTTGTGGACTTAAACAATGTTTGTCTGAATTATACCTAATAAGTTTCATATTATGGCTGTGTTGGCATTCATAGAAGACACACTTCATACTTCAGAATCAATGTAATCTGTTCAATCACTGTATATTTATATACAGGATTTTGCCTGGTGTTTTTCTTCTTGTAATAGGAACCTGTAAAGGAATGTATAGGAACCTTTTTATTTTTATTTTGTATACAGTTTAACCTGACCTGAACCTGATGGGTTTCTGACCAAACCAGAATCAAGCAGTATGGAGTAAACTGAAGGCTTTTCATATTCACGGTGATTTACAGAAACCGTGACATACAGATCTATTGTTTCTGTAACAGTGTTGTATGGCTATGAGACTGATTAGTAATTGAATTGTTTAGTTTGTAGTTGTTTTGCCTTTGTAAACACTTTTTAATTGTCCACATTGTTTGTATTATGTGGAGATTTCCCAACTTACATTGTGAGTAGCCAATAATTTCATTTTACTCCACTTAAACTCCCAGTGTAGTTGCTATGACAATTCCCCCAACACACGCACGTACATGTATGAATCGCTATCAGTGGCCATGGGGGCCTACATTTCACACATGGAGCCGTACAGCAGTGTTTCAGCAGTGTCTAACATTTCAAATGGCCATAACTTGGTGACCATTGCTCTGATCAGCGCAATGTAGGACTGGGTGTCTGGAAAATCTAGTACAGTATAAGCTCTAACTTGTCTCTTTCTAAATTAGGTGGTATGGGTCACAATGTGTACTGTAGCGTTGCAAATCTGTTCTTTTAGCTAATTTTGAAATGGGGCTTAACTGTTTAATGCAGTGGATGGAGGTGGTCTCCCTACTCTTCCATTGAACATTTTAAACGATGTCGTCCAGTAGGACACCTACTGGTTGACAATATCGATAAAGTTATTTGAAGCGGACAGCACACTGGACACCGGATTATGCACACTGCCATGTTTGACCTTGTTGCACTTACCTCTCCCAGTCAGAAGAGGGAGACAATGGACAAACATTTTGCGGATTGCAGCTTTAAATAAAAATGCACAAAAAACTGCAACAAGAACACAGTTAAAGGCTACGTTCACGCTTGAGGCTCCAGCATGTCGGGTTCAGGTTCACCCATGCCAAGTCCAGTCTGTGTGTCACACACTGTGTGTAGGACCCAGTTCTCAGCCCTGTTTGACAGCGGATAGAAATGTAGATTTTTAAGGTGGATTTTCTCTTAAAATACCATCCATGGGAAACCACACTGTGAGAACAGGCACCCTGCTGAGCGCACCAAATCGTGTGTGAGGGGGCACTCTCACACACGATTTGTGTGTGGAGGGGGCACTCTGCCTTTGAGTGTGTGTAAAGTGTAACGTGTGCAAGTGGAACTGCACTTGTGGACATGACTTATTGTGTGTGTGTGTGTGTGTGTGTGTGTGTGTGTGTGTGTGTGTGTGTGTGTGTGTGTGTGTGTGTGTGTGTGTGTGTGTGTGTGTGTGTGTGTGTGTGTGTGTGTGTGTGTGTGTGTGTGTGTGTGTGTGTGTGTGTGTGTGTGTGTGTGTAATCGTAATGATGGGTCTGAGTATCCTCAGCCGAGGTGCGGATTAGCCCCACTGACCCTTAAGTGAAGACACATTCATTTTGGACACACATGCACAAACACACACACTTATGACCATGAAAGTCTCCTGAAGGTTTACTTTGACATACTGGTGATGTCAGTCCAGTGATATAAACACTCTTAAATCATCACATGATGTCATCAAAGCTCTCTCACACACACACACACACACACACACACACACACACACACACACACACACACACACACACACACACACACACACACACACACACACACACACACACATACACATGCACGCACGTGTGTGAGCATGCACCGTAGATTCTTCAGTCAAACATTTAGATGGAAGGACCAGACTGTTGAAGCTATAGGAAAAGAAACGGAAGGAGAAAAACAACAATAGAGAGAGTGTGAGGAAAGTAAAAAACACAGGATCCATGTGAAGTAGAGAGGGAAAGCGAGAGAGAAATAGAGGGTGAGCTAGGAGTGAGAGAAGAGGGCTTATCAAGAGCAACAAATAAAGCAACAAAGATGTACAGAAAGTTAGAGTAGCAGTTCCAGTGTTCCAGTAGTAAAGAGTTCCAGTGAAGAAGAGAGAGGGAGAGAATGACAGAGGGGGCCAGAGAGAGAGGCCCTACAAGGTCTTATCATCACCCAAGCAGCCTAAAGGAATTTGAGCGGGGATGAGAAGGAGGAGTGAGGGTGGAGGAGGAGGAGAGAGGTGGAGTAGATGGAGAAAGGATGGAGTAGGATAGAGGGGTGTATGGGGTGTGGATGTCAGGGGATCAGGGACCAGCAGCACCCGCTTTGGACGCTATCACCCGATATCCTCTGCAATTATCACTTCTTATCAGCTGATTATCCAGCGAGTAGGGCCATGCTCAAGTTGGTCAGAGTATTAGTGCGCATGCGCCGACACATCTTGACTCGAATAGTTATCTCCCCTCAGAGGGAGGCGATCCCGGACCATAGTTATAGGAGCCACGTTGCTCTACTTACAGAGCTACAGAGCGGCTGGCCAAACCCCTTTTTTGTGTTATCTTTGACAACGTGGATACTAACGTACTACAGTCCCTTTGAGCCGCATTCGGACCCAGAAGCAGTCCCCTGGTCAATATTTACTATTCTGTCCATAACGGCATAACTAGGTAACGGTGCTGAGTCGGCTCGCTCAGCACGGTGACTCACTCGCTACCGCTCAGCAATAGTGCCGGGTGGCTGGGAAACCCACGGTAGTCGTTTCAAATCCCACTAGGGGTTTGGGATTCCCTTTTTTATTTTATTTTCTTCAGTCTGTAGAGCAAGTCGATACACTTGGCTGATAAGCGCTTCAGTCGGCAGAGCATGGCCCTACTAGCTGTATAATATCGGCTGTCAAGACGTGATAATCTCCGATGGTATCGGATGATAACATTCGAATCAGGTGCCAGCAGAGAGTTATATGTTAGTCTTAATAATGTGTTTAAAGTCCATTATATGAAGAAGGGATGATGAGAGAAGAAAGGACAAAGGAGGAGAGGAGGTGGTACTAGAGGTGGAAGGTGAAGCAAAAGGGTGAAGAGGTCTTTACAAACTTAAGCGTTATTTATACTTAGTTGCGCGCGGGTGTCGTGCACCGGAAATAGCAGATCTAAAAGAGAGAGAGAGGGGGAGGAGAGAGAGAGGGAGAGATCATGTGCAAATAAAGATATTGAAAAGATTTAAAATATTCTTGGTTAGTGCACAATCCATGCAATAATTGCAACAGAGAGGGTGATGGAAATTGTGGTCTTTGGAGCAATTTGAGTCAAACCAAAGTCAAATAAAGAAACTGTTGGGATAGTGTTTTGTTGTTGTTTTTAAGCTCAATTTGTTTTCAGTAAGCCTTGTGTTCAGTCCCTCAAACAGTGTGTGTGTCTGTCAGCCGAGCGGTTGCCCGGGGACGCAAGCTGTTGCCTTAAAGTCACGTCTGTTGCAGCATTTGCACAGAAGAGACAATGGTCTTCGCAGCGCAGATCAGATCCCTTCACAGCTGTCTGAACAGGGATTTGGAGAAGTCCAGTTCCATGTGTTTATCCCTGTTCAAACACATCGGAAACCACACAGGGTTAAGAAATCAGGCCTTTGTTTTGTTGTTGATGTAGAGAAATGCAAATGTTGAGAGAGAGAGAAAGAAGAAAAAGAGAGCAAGAATGAGAAAGAGGACAAATGACAATATGGAAGGACAAAAGTGAGAGAAAAGAGAAAGCGAAAGCAAGAGGCGAATGGGCAAGAGTTGGGATGAGGGACAAAATGATGGCGAGAGAGGGAGGCAGAGAGAGAGAGAGAGAGAGAGAGAGAGAGAGAGAGAGAGAGGCAGAAAGACAGGAGGCGAGGCTATGAAAACAAGGGGGAGAAGGAGGGGTGGAATTAAAAAATGGCAGGAGGTGGAGGAGGAGGAGAGAAGAGAAAAGTGTGATGTTCTTCTGAGGCCCACTGTCATGATGACAGTCTCATTATTTACCTCCATGGATACAGAGAGCCATCCATCCATCTCTCTGTCCCTCTGTTCTGTCCCCCATCCCTCCCTCCATCTCCTGTCCCCCTCTATCCCTTCATCTTCAGCTTGATCTCTGTTATTTTACACCCCTGCTGTGGCTTCAACCTCTCTCTTCTCTTCTCGTCTCTTGTCCCTTTCTACTTCAAAAATCTTCCAAATTTCTAAATGTTTCTCTCTTCTCTTTTCCCCTAATTCTTTCACTTTCCCCCTCTCTCACTGTGCTATTTTCTCTCTCTTTAACTTATTCTGTCTCTATACCCCCCTAGCCACCACCCAACAATTCTCTTTCACCCTTCATCCCCCCCTCTTTCTTTCTCCTGGTTCCCTCCCTCCATTCTCTCTTCCTTCGCTCTGTCTCTCTTCTGTGTCCATTCAGCAACGTGAGATCTGCTGTTTTGGAATAGCTGATGTGAATAGAGAGAGAGAGAGAGCCCTCTGCTATCAGCATGGTGCTGAATCCTAATCATGCAAAACCACAGGAACCTCATTTTAGATGTTTTCTTAAGGTGGTATTGTTTAAGGTTATTGGCATCGAAAGACTAGCTTCAGAAAAGTAAATTTACTGTATTGGGTTGTTTAAAGTTGGGTTTCCATTAAATTAGATTATAGCTCATCTAGTGAGAATGTGATGATAGTTTTGTGAATATGGTTTTCTGGTATTTATTTTAAGTTGGCATTTTGCTGTAATCACCTGGCAGGTCAGCTAAACACAATGACTTACTGTCCTCTCCTACAAAATTCAGTTAACGTCATGACATTGGAAAGTGATTAATATTCTCACTGATGTGGTGAGATGTCACTTATCTGTTTCTGTACAATGTGTACATATTACAGTATATAGACATACAGTGATTTGTTGTTTGCATTTAACAATTATCATTCTATGAATTCCAAATGGACTCTGCGGAGCACAGACTCCAGCAACATTTTCTTTTTATGGTCAATCAGTGGTGAATGGCAGCACATTTTAGGGGCACAAAATGAAGGAAATTACATGAATACAT
>NC_137818.1:24400237-24412737 GCF_963921795.1 Nannobrachium achirus
TCTGGGAGCCATTTTCATACAAACATGGGATTAAGACAAGGCACCAGAAGGAAATGAAAATGCAGCCTGGGGGCTGAAGTGTGTTGTGTTTGTGTCTGTGCACAAGCATGTTTTTTGTGCGTTTGGGCTTGGATGTGCACGATTATGGGTCTTTGCCTTATACCTAACCTTGCGCACTCCACAACCAGACAGCCAACACATAACATCTTGTAGCCAGGTATGTGTTCTGGTGTTGCAGGCTACTTACAGGCTACATACAGACACACACACATACATTCATACACGCATACACACACAGCTTCGTATAGGAGTGGTGTGACCACCGCTCAAACATTGACCCATAGGGGTTAGTTATAAGGCAATGATCGTCCAGTTGACTGGTTTCACATTGGATCATGTTCTGTGGACGTCAGTGTTGTACATTATGGACCATGCAGGGTGTATGGGTGTAGTAGTCAGGGGGCGAGGTTGTATAAAACCCTCAGGCGTTTGGCATCTATATGTCACTAATGAAAAGGTTCAGCTCAGCAATTCAAATTCTAAATAGTTATTCTATTTAAATTGTAACCAAGTATTTAGAATGGCATTCTATTCTATTCCATTTTGGTTGTATTTTCAAGGTTGTCACATCATCTCTATAATAAGATGATGACATCGACACATTCATTTCACCGCCTTTGTCTAAAGGTAAACATTTTGAATAATAAAAAAAAAGAATATAGATCTACAGCTCACACTGCGTCACGGTGCGGCGCGTTATGAGCTTGTAAATCGGCTATTTTCGCTATTTAAGAAAGTAATTGCGCTCAAGTGGTTAAATGGGCTCATAGCAAACAGGAAGACATCCTTTACTGAAAGCCTGGCTGTGAGTTATGTTTTTCCCCACAATAAAGGCCAGGCTTTAAAGGTGAGTTGCGGGCTCTGAAGGATTAAAGGGGGGGGTCTGTGTTCCATCAGCCGAGGAACACAGAGGCTGTAGGATCAGAAGAGGTGTCAGAACCACAGGAAAACAAACCCGCATTTATGCACTTAAACCCAGGCATTAAAAAACATAAGTCATGTTTGGAATAGTTGAAACCGAGCATTAAGTCGCACATTTGTGTTTATATGGCTAAAAGCGGCCATTAAATATCACATTGAAGCTTATTTCGGTTAAGCCCCCTCATTAAAAACACATTTAGGTGTGTACCGAGGTTAAAACCCACAATTAAAATGTAAAGCCTGCCTCCATATGGCACTGCATGAGACGCTGTTGGTATAGGGGAGAATAGACCACGTCTTTGACTTGGTGCGTGTGCGTGCGTGTGTGCGTGCGTGTGCTGGGTTGTTTACATTAAGTAAGCTTTTAAAAAATAATTTCATACAAAACAGACACAGGAGCAGAGAGACAGGCTGGTAAAAAGACTGATAGTAGTAGTAGTAGCCAGACCCCAAAAATAGACAAATATGGAGGGCTAGGAAGTTAGAAGGAAAGATTGTAGTTGTTGCGTGTTGCATCGTTTATCATTTGACCGCCAACCAAAGTGAACACATCCCCTACGAGATAAGATAGGCTAAGCTTATTCAAAATAGGTTTGAGTGTATTCAGCTGGTGTGTGTGTGTGTGTGTGTGTGTGTGTGTGTGTGTGTGTGTGTGTGTGTGTGTGTGTGTGTGTGTGCGCGTGTGCGTGCGTGCGTGCGTGCGTGCGCGCGTGCGTGCGTGCGTGCGTGCGTGCGTGCGTGCGTGCGTGCGTGTGCCTGCCTGAGTGTATTGTAAGTGTACGTTTGTACGCGTGTGTACGTGCGCCACATAGAACAAAATCATATCGGACACCCATTGTAAATCATTGAGGGCCCTGGGCCTGAGAGTAGGGTACATTTCACTTTCTTTCTGTAAAATACGCACACAAACACACGCACGCACGCACGCACGCACGCACGCACGCACGCACGCACGCACGCACGCACGCACGCACGCACGCACGCACGCACACACACACACACACACACACATTGTAGTGTAGCATATCTGGCTGCATAGATTGGTACCATGTGGAGCAAATGGTGGGTGAGCATGAGAGGTGTGTGTGGGGGGGACTATAAACAATAAACAAAATGATGGACAGTTGCAATGAAAATACATGGGAAATAGTGTGACATAGAGAGAGAGAGAGAGAGACAGACAGACAGACAGACAGACAGACAGAGAGAGACAGAGAGAGACAGAGAGAGGCAGAGAGAGACACAGAGAGACACACAGAGAGAGAGAGAGAGAGAGAGAGAGAGAGAGAGAGAGAGAGAGAGAGAGAGAGAGAGTAAGAGAAAATTAATGAGTGTACATCCATGCAAGCAAATTGGCAGAAATAATCGAAATCAGGAGACAGACAGACAGACAGACAAAAAGTGAAAGAGTGACGGTATACATACTGACAGAAAGACTGGCAGAAGCAATGACAGTATGAGAAAGACAATGAGATGGCATGAAAATACTAAAAGTAATAAATTCATACTGACGTGCAGAGCGAGAGAGAGAAAGACAGGATTATGAAACACAGACCTCCATTTATACCAACCTCATCCTATGAGTCTGGAAGAAGAGAGGGGAAAAAAGTGTGAATGCGGTTTTAGGAAAAATCTTGAAACTGTCAGAGAACGAGATACAGTGCATTTTAAGAGAGCCAAAATAATGAGGAAAATGTGATGAAATATAGGTCACACTTCTCCCCAATCTGCCACAGAGAGGGAGGGAGATAAAAATGGAGAAAGAGAGCTTTTTGTGTTTTTGTAGAAATGCACAGTTAACAAAATGCTAATCATTCCTTAATCGGAATTAGAATCAAAGTTCATTGGCCTCAATCATCATTTTGTAATTTATAAATTATGTCTGATATACTGACTATACTTTTCTACATACAGTATATGAAAACAGAATGTATTCAATTGTTCATTTAAATTATTACAATGATAATGCATGTGCAGTGAGTAGTGCACTACTAGTGCAGTGATATGACCAAACATCTAAATGATTCACAGTACTGTACTTGACGCAGAAAACTGGCAACCATGGGTGTTGAACATGCCAGACAGACACCGACTGATTGAAGGAGCATGTTGGTGTAATGTACCTGTTTTGTGGATTCAAATAGAGAGAAAAAGAGAGAGCTCAGTCCAAAACTGCGGGAAATGAGCGAAAAGGAAGGAGAAATAATAAAAGATGATGGGTTTCTAACTACTGTGAGGTCTGTAGTCTCGCAGTAGAGTCAGTGTGAGGAAACGAGGAAACGTGTGCTGAAATAACATTCATACAGACATAAAATATTCAGTGAAACCAAAAACAATGGAGATGGTGTGATGAATCAAAACTGGCAAAACCGTTAAAGTTTGAAAGAAAAAAGAAACGCATGAACATTTAGAACTGCAGGTTCCTGTTGAATTATAGATTTCCCTCTTTGGGCAGTAGGAGGTCCAAACCACTCACAGATGAGACAGGAGGGAAAATTTACGTGAACTGCAACGTGCCGTCGTTTAAAATATTCAATGAACCTGGAAAAATGGTAGCCCTCAAAACTGGCAGAAAAGTGACAGAGAAACAAGTCATAATATTATGTTCTGCACAGTAGATGGTTCCTGCTGTATTACAGGACCAATGTGGAGACATTTTTATTAAGAGTTGAATTAACACTCCAGATTTTAGTTTGTAGAGGCAGAGGAACTGTATGCAAACAGAAATAAAACAGACATGAAAAACTTAACCAAAATAAAACATTTGTCTGTGACAAAATAACTTTGTTTCTGATCAACTGTTTTCCATAATCCCCACTTTAGTGGTTATGCCAATTCCCTTCCATTTTTTACAATAGATGCACAAGTCTGTAGGCTAGTTCACGTATCTCGATAACCATAAGACCGACTGACCGACTCGCAGCCTGCGTCACTGTCGGGCAGAAACCTTGTATCTCCAAGTTTCAAATTTTACATTTTTTTGCAAAGTAAAGCACTGTCTGCTTCATCATATGGCCATCACACAAAAGTATGAAAACAGCTGATCTACAAGCACACAACGCCTCGCTGTTTTCACTAGTTTAAATCATTTTGAAAATGAGAAATACAAAACAAATGGTTTTGGACATACAAGGTTTCCACCCGACAACAACGTGTTGGTATTAGAGAGGGTGTGTAGACACGTCTCCTCAGGTACACATGGCCTGCTGGTTTTTCAGCTGACATTGAAAGGTTTCACTGGTAGGGTGTAACTGTATGAAGGAACATTCTAACCCTCCCAGTTCTGTTCTCTGCTGACCAGGCGACCAACCTAGTTGACCTGTAGGAGTTACTAATGCAGCAACAGAGAGCACCCTGTTAGTTTCCCACCTGTAACACGGCCAATTGCGTTCAGCGCCCGCCCAATGGTGGGCATTTACTTTACGCCTGCACCACTCAAATGCTCCTTTACAGCCATTTCTGACTGAATTATTGGCCTCCACCATTGGCCGCCTGTGCGGTCGGACCTCTCACAATGGAAATGAGAGGAAAAGGTCATTTACCTGTAAAAAACTGTACATTAATGGAAATAACATATGCCAAAAAAAAATTGATCTGAGAAAGAGAGAGACCCGAGAAAGAGATAAATCAAACCTGATTTCAGATAAAAAGAGAGAGAGAGAGAGAAATAAAAAGAGAGACATTTATTGCAGCAGATTATGGGTTTTTGCCTCTCGCACACTTCTCCTAATCGCCCTGCTTGGCTGGAGAGACAGACTGAACACTGACTGGCTGAATACTGTTTTATAGCAGCATGGAGAGCAGGGTATAGTGCTCACTTTATATGCTGTGTAACTATGGATTTATGATCTCAGAAAGAGTCTCGAGATGAAGACAAGTGGCTCCAGTCAACCATATGAGTGAGAGAGAGAGAGAGAGAGAGAGAGAGAGATAGTGTCTACCTGGATAAAGGAGTGTGTTACATTATCATTTTTTTTTTCTAGGCACCGTTGGGGGTGTGTGTGTGTGTGTGTGTGTGTGTGTGTGTGTGTTGTGTGTGTGTGTGTGTGTGTGTGTGTGTGTGTGTGTGTGTGTGTGTGTGTGTGTGTGTGTGTGTGTGTGTGTGTGTGTGTGTTTGTGTGGTGTGTGTGTGTGTGTGTGTGTGTGTGTGTGTGTGTGTGTGTGTGTGTGTGCGCGTGTGTGCGTGTGTGCGTGCGTGCGTGCGTGCGTGCGTGCGTGCGGCCAGGCGCGCATCTCAGACAGAGCTGGTGAATATTTGGAGGAGAGCAATGATGCACTCGGTCGGGCAAGAAAAAGAAAAAAGGAGTGAGAGATGAAAGAAAAAGAGAAGAATAAAGAGTCTGGCACAGGGAGGAAATATGGAAGACTGGAGAGACTGCTCATGATGAAAAAACTGTCAGATGAAAGGAAAGTTAGACGGGACAAAGCAGCCACTGAGCGCTAGAGAGTATGAGAGAAAGTGAGAGAAGGGAGAGGAGAGAGAGAGAGAGCGGGGGCGCTGGGAAACTGGTAAAGATTGAAACAGAAAGAGGAGGAGAAAGCAAACCCAACGTATGAACCACTGAGAAGTAGTCAACCCCACAAAATATGATAGTCGGATAAAAATAAAAATAAATCACTGAAAGGATCCCTCAAAGCCCCCCCCCCCCCCTCCCCAAAGGATTCACAAACACATCATTGTCATTGTCTACAAAAGTTAAAATTGAAAAAAAAAAACTTTATTAAGCTATCAAGAAAGACAGAAAGAAAGAGAGAGAGAGAAGTTTGAATGTCATCTGTCCTTGATTTCCCTTCGCTGCCATGTTTTTGGATAAGTCACCAGCAGAGAGCCAAAGAGCAGCCCTTACATAAGACAGGAGCAGGAAATCACACTCTAACTGTAGTCAACACACACACACACACACACACACACACACACACACACACACACACACACACACACACACACACACACACACACACACATGTTTGTATGCATGCATTACGGGGACCAACCACAAACGCACACACGCACGCATGTATGCATGCATTACGGGGACCAACCGGGGACCAAGTCCTTGAAAGAAAGTCCACCATATGGGCTGACTTGAAGCCAACGTCATTGTATGCAAATATCTGACCTGTGATTGGCTAGTAGTGTGTGAATCTCTCATTCTCCCATTCTCTCACACACTCAACGGCGCATGCTGACACTCACACACAAACTGCAGTACCAACTATCGTCTGATGGGGGCTGTCCCCACTGTTGTGTGTGTGTGTCATATGACATGAAAACGCGAATTGAGGGACTTGCTTAAAAAAAAACACCAGACACTTCAGCAACACTGCCCCCTATCTTCCTGAATGATAAACATTATGGGGACCTACGATTTTGTCCCCACTGTGTCAGACGTCCCCAGCATGTGAGTGTGTGAACATTGCGTATGGTCCCCATAAGTATAGCTAGACAAACGCACACACACACACACACACACACACACAACACACTCACACACACTCGGCTCACCCTTTGATACCCCTATCCGTCCAGATGGAGAGCAGGAACACCCGTTATTTCCTATACCTTAGATGAGAGAGAGAGAGAGAGAGAGAGAGAGAGAGAGAGAGAGAGAGAGAGAGAGAGAGAGAGAGAGAGAGAGAGAGAGAGAGAGAGAGAGAGAGAGAGAGAGAGAGAGAGAGAGAGAGAGAGAGAGAGAGAGAGAGAGAGAGAGTGTGTGTGTAAGCAATGTACACATCAACAAGAATTAGCAACAGTACTGATTCATACACTCAAAACTTTTTTTCTTTGTCAGGAACATTTTCTTGTTTTGTTTTATTTTTCAAGGACAACTTATTGTAAACTAGAAGCAGTGCTCTTCCGAGCACAGGTCTCCACCAGGCCACACAAATCGGCCTGTTATAGCGCCACCATGAGGCTGATTTGAAAAATGTGGGGCAGAGGTTCTAGATTGCCATCCAGGGAGTGTGTGTGCTCACTTTGGCAGCGTCCGGGCCAACGGCGACTGAGATTAGGTGCTCACAAACTGCGAGGACGCACGCACGGACGCACGGACGGACGGACACACGGACGGACGGACGGAGAAAATTGTGTTTTGCTAAAGTCTACCTGCTGGTGGCGCTATAACAGGCCAATGTGAAAAAGGTAGCATTTGTTCCTTGACCTAGTGGGAATATGTGTGGCAAATTTCACGGTAATCGCAAGCTGCGTTGATGATTTGAGGCATTTTGTTCAAAAACGGAGCAATCCTGCAAACTTTGGAAGCCAATATTAGCCAATCAGGATGGAATATGAAATATCAGACGGATCGGACTTGATCACATGACTATAGAGATACTGTGTACCGATTTGCGTGATTTTTGGATAAAATCTCAAGGAATAATAGGAAAAATAGTGTTTTACTTAAGTCGGCCTCCTGGTGGCGCTATAAAAGGCTGATGTGAAAAATGCAGGGAAAGGGTTTTTCCTTGGCCTCTAGGGAATGCGCTTACAAAGTTTGAAACTGATCGATGGAGTTATAGGTAAAACCTCAAATCGGCCTGTTATAGCGCCACCATGAGGCTGCTTTCAAAAAATTTAAGTGGCATTTCTTATTTGACCTAGTGGGAACGTGTGTGCGCGATTTGAGGCATTTTGTTCCAAACGGCTCAATCCTACAAACTTTGGAAGCCAATCTTAGCCAATCAGGATGGAATATGAAAAATCGGACAGATCTGTGTCGATCACATGACTGTCGAGATACTGCCTACCGATTTGTAGGATTTTTGGAACAAATCTGTAAGAGTAGTGCACAGAAATATGTCTTGCGAACATCGGCCACTAGGTGGCGCTAGAAAAAGCCCATTTGAAAAATTTAGGGCAGAGGTTCTAGATTGGCATCCAGGGAATGTGTGTGCTCACTTTGGCAGCGACCGGGCCAACGGCGACTGAGATTAGCTGCACACAAACTGCGAGGACACACGGACGGACGCACGGACGGACGGACGCACGGACGGACGGACGCACGGACGGACGGACGGAGGGGAAAACATACTCTCCCCTCAGCCTTCGGCTGGTGGAGACAATAACATTATTTCCTGATTGCATACAATAACTCCCTTGTGATAGCAATGGCTAGTCAAAACAAGACCTGGCACAACCTAGACGCTGACATAATGGTCAAGGCAATGGGAAATGTGACGGCAGGTTTGTGATGAATTCGAAGAAATTGATTACCTAAACCATGAAGCGATCCTGAACAAAGTGCTAACACACCAGCTTGGCTGGTTTCACAATCGCTGCCTCTGGCTTCCCTCACTGCCACATGCCTTCTCTCCCCCTCCTGCTCTAACCCAGTGATTCTCAACCTGTGGGTTGGGACCCCCAGGGGGGTCCCAAATTATTTTGGGGGGTCCCCAGATGACTAGCTTAATGTGAAACATTGTTTTCTCACTTAAACAAACATAAAGTTTAAGTGTATAGAAGGTATCTGCACATTTCTAAAGTGACAATTTAAGGACTTTTTAATACCTCTAAAATGACAAATTAAACATTGTCCAAATTGTCAATTATTAGAGGCAGAAATTGTGAAAATAGCTCACATGCTTTTACATTTACATGCTCACAACAACTCGCAACGCGAGGCGTTGTGAGCATGTAGATATGCTATTTTCACAATAGTATTGTGTACAAAATGTAATGCCTCAACTCTTAGTGCTCGTCAGGATGGGGGGTCCCCAGTTAAAATATGATTATTTTGGGGGTCGCGGCCTGAAAAGGTTGAGAACCACTGCTCTAACCTTTCTGTATCTCTGTCGCTTTCCCTTTCCCTCACTGCCCCATGCCTTCTCTCTCCCTCTCTAACCTTCTCTATCTCTCTCTCTCACTGCTCTGCCTCACTGCTTTTCCTCCCTTGTCCTTCTCTGACCGTCTCTCTCGCTCTCTGCACATCTAGCCGTCCCTCTCTGTCATATTCTCCTGGTGTTCCTGGTATGGATGCATGGGTTTTCCTATCCAAACACTCTCCCCTGGCTCTCACCCTCACCAGCTGGCTTTGTGTAAAGTCTTTATATTGCTGTGTATTGCTTTGGCTCCAAGTTCCAGGGGATTCGTTTCCCATGTTTAGATTCCATTCAAACAGTCAGAGGGTGTTGATGTCGCTGCCAGCTTCTTGAAACTGTACAATGTGGAGGGAGATCTCAGATGCATAGAGATAACAAGAGGAGAATGGTTCAGGAGTGGTTTGACCTGTTTGTAGTTATTTTTTTTATGTTTTTTTGCAAGGGAATTTCTTCTGTCTAGTTGGTCAACTTCTCACAGCACAAAGCCTCTTTATTGAGATCTTAACTCAAGGACAAACAGTTTCTGTTGGCATTTAATCTTCTCTTTAGTGTTTAGTTGTGTTGAGTCACCAGCGGTCTGATAGTACAGCGGGAGGAAATTACACTTGATTAGTAGCCTAGGGTCGGGGTGAGGTATTTACCTTAAGATTTGGGCAATATCTTTGCCAAAATACCATAAATGGAATAGTGGCTGCCCGGCAGGGGTATTGGTTTTGCCTGTTTATTTGTTTGTTAGTTAGCAACTGTATGGGAACACATCTGCAAGAAATTACATGAAACATTCAGAAAGGTGGGCAGTGGTCCCTAGACTGCCATTTGGGGGGTAATTGGGTCAAGGTCAAATGTCACAAAAAAGCCTTAAAACTACACTCCTATGTAACTAACTATTTGTTGTGAATTTAATGTTATTTTGACCAATCTGTATGATAGTGTACAGTATGTTAATACTAGAACAAAGCCTTATGTTCTTTTCATTTCTGAATGATATAATACTATCCATCCATCCATGCTTTCCATGGAATCAAAGGTTTTGGTCTCACATTAAGGTCATTGGTCAAAATGGCATATTTTCCACTGTACATCAAACACTGTTAAAGACAGAGACATATTTACTATTGACCTTGAGCAACCTAATTTTCAGACTCAACATCACTTGTTTCCAAAGTGGATCCAAGCCAGAGCTTAGCCAGGTGTTTGTTCTGTTTAAAGGTTTGTTGTGCCTGGCTCCATTTGTTCTGCACTTCACTTAATTTTAAGCTTCTTCTGGATAAGAGTCTCTCTCTATTCTAAATACTTGAATGTGTCTCCAAATTTTGGCTGCCAATTTATAACATTACTGTGCTAAGCTCATTTGAGCTGTGCTGCATGGAGGTAATGCTTCACTCCCAACATTTTTGCCTTTTTAGTGGAACTTGTGACCTGCCGATCAGAAATGATCAGAGGGCTATAATGGTTCTGAAATGAGCGTGATCCGTATAGCGCCCAGGGAATGGCAGACGGTGTCAGCTTCAAAGAGTAGAGGAATGGCAGCGACGCTCGACTGAGTTCCAGTGAAGCAGAGACACTTTTATACCAGGGTTTGGAACGAGAGAGAGAGAGCGAGAGAGAGAGGCAGGGAGAAAAGTGAGGGATAAGATTAAGAAACAGTAGGAGTGAGAAAGGGGAGAGGGGCAAGGGGGGGGCAGAGAGGTAGAAAGTAAGGAGAGAACAAGGAGAGAGAGAGAGGAGAGGTGAAGAGTCAGAGAGGGAAAGAGGAGAAGGGGGAGCTTGAGACAGTGACAGGAAAGTAAGGAAGGAATGAGAGGATGACAGGGAAGGACAGAGGAGAAGGTGGAAGTGAGGGAGGGAGGTACTTTGAATGATGTAATATACCCTAGTCCAAACGACACCATACTTTTTCCGTCTTTCTGATTTTGTAACCAATTTTTCACCTGGTGCCAATTGCCTAAGCTGTAATCCTGGGCTCTGCTCTCCCAACCTGGGAAGGGCCCTGAACTGAGCTCATGCTTCCTTCAGTGCATGAAGAGTGAGCAGGCTGCTTCTTATCACCCGACTGGGGGGAGCTTCCCCGGTTGGACGTAGCGTGTGGAAGGAACATGTTATTCCAACCAGTTCCTTTCCCCTCCATCATGCGCCCCGGCTGGCCAGGTGGAGGCATTATAGAGACCAGGAATACAGCATGTTTTTCTGAGGGTATATCTACCCTAGGAGACACGGGGAAGACATGCAAACTCCACACAGAAAGGCCCTTTTGCCAACACCACCTAGGGTGTGGGCACTGATGTAGCGGAGGAGAGAACACGCCCACAGTGTCCCCCTTCTAGCTGTGCGTCGACTGCGCCACCGTGCCCCAATTTTCATTAATCTCTGACGTGCTTTGACATCATTTGTCTTAGACATGTAGACATTTCTGACGATAGGCACAGTGGACAAAGTGTGTGCTATCGCACTCCATTTGTATTAATTGCCATCGTTTGTCTCTGTTGTAATATATTTATATGTGTAATGCCACAGATGAAACTGTGCTGCAGTTGACGTGTACATGATAAATGTAAAACATTACATTTACAGTCCCACAGAGAGGGATTATCCACAGTCAACCTTTATTCAAAACAGTTCATGCTGAAAGATTGTGGAAATAAATCAATGTAAATCACAAGCGCATCGAGTGTCTGCCCTAATGCTCAGAACTTTGTTCAGCTACTTGGAAAATCTTGGAGATGCAAGAACGGCAACACACAGGACAAAATCGTCCATGAAATAAAATAATAAAAAATGTTACAAAGTAAACATTTACCTAAGAGTTAGATAATTTCCACATTACTCATGATGTATTGTACCACTGATTAGCTGCCGCTAGCTGCCAAATAGCAGCTGCCGTCATGTTTGCTTGCACTGTTCCATGTTGCTGTATTCTAGCTTAGATAAATAACCTTTATTCCTTCCTTAGTAAAATATTTATGTAGTTATAGTCTTTAAATTCTACAGCAGTATGGTGATCATTACAGCAGCCATTCTTTGCTGTTCTCTATTTGCTCTAACAAAAGGCCTACAGGATTAATATTACTGGAGGAAAGTCATTTGTGAAAACTATCACATGCCTTTTCAATTGCATTACCATTCCAATCAGTCAGTAGCCTAATTAGAATGGTAATTACAAACACTGATTCTAGTCAGTGATTAGAAATTATTTCCGACATTTTAGATCTTATAAATAAATGTGCCCTTCATCAGGAACAAACACACTCTTAATACCAGTAAGATGCCCTAAGGGCGAGAAGCAACCTCGCCCTAAAGGGCACATGGGTGCGTGCACATGGGCGCGTGCACATGGGCGCGTGCACATGGCTGCTTTGGCAGGGGAAATCTCGCTTTTGCGAACGCCTGTCATTTCGACCGGAGGGTTAGCGACTCACTCCACGGAGGTTAAGGTTAGGGTGAGGGTTAGAGTCGGGTGTCGAAAAGATGAACGTAGTAACAGCGACACGCTCCCGCTATGGCATGTATACCCTTCTGCTGAGCTGGTCGAGTCATCACTTTGATGTCAGAACAGGTCAGCTATATCCATATATGGAGTCCATGAAGTCAGATGTAGAGGTATTGACCAGCTCCGTATACCGGTATGTAGATCTAGGTGATAATCCAGTTGTCGCCATGTATGGATATCCAGGGTTTGATGAGGTCAGTGTTGTGATCTTCTG
>NC_137818.1:24420237-24422737 GCF_963921795.1 Nannobrachium achirus
TTCAAACAGCAAGGGGGGTGGGTTTACATTGTTGAAGGGACAAGATTGTTATTTTGTGTGTGTGTGTGTGCGTGCGTGCGTATGTATGTGTATTGTAACTACCACCATTAATGTAGTAAACTTTAGTAAACTTCTGGGGACTGCGTGCTTCATTGCGATCCCAAGCTTACAAGAAGGCGCTGTTCACCAATGGATTATACTGACATCCGACGCTGCCTGCCGGCCATTCCTGTGAAGCCACTATTATAAGAGAGGCCGGTGTAACTGCCACCCAACGGTGGATAAAAATGGCAGCCTTCTAGTGGTATGTCTGCTAGCTGCGGAACAACAATGGCTGGATTGTCAGCCGTCATGCGGAGACACTGCTACTTGTGCCCATGGAGGGCTAGGTGACATGATGACATGCTTTATATACTTTGTTGTATGACGAATAGCCAAAGTGACCGATCTACATGCATCGCAACGCGTTGTAGATCAGACATGAGGTTAGACATAAGATGCAAAAGGTTAGGTGGTAGCACTTAAGTAGGTCCACATAACAGCAGGAATGTACATGAGTTCAGACATTAAGGTGCGAAAGAGTCAAAGCGGTACACAGTATCTCTAAAGCCATCAACATGGATCTGTCCCATTTCCCATATTCCCTCCTGATTGGCTACGATTGCCTTCTAAAGTTTGTGTATGCGACCTGACGGTCGCTTATCTCCTGATTAGAGAGTCTTACTGGTATTCCTTATATTTTTGCCATTTTTGAAAATAAATTGTCAATTTTTTAAATGTTTTGATAATTTTCATCTATAATGACATACCCAAAATATGGATGCCAGGTTGCCAAGTGGTGAGAGAGGAGAGAACAGAAAAGAGCAGAACGCAACTGTAATTTTGTTTACCGAGTTTGAAAACTCAACAACAATCCATGTCCCTTCCTGTTTTTGCGGTGAAAGAGCCCATGTCGGTCATTTACATGTGCAGCAGTCGTGACAAACCCAGGGAATCCCCGCTTAACTACATAAGAGGACAATTACTGTGGTTTTCAAGCACTCATCCACTCATGGTGACGTAAACATGGGCCATCTTTTCTGAATTAGTTTTTTTCTTTTTAAGTAATTGACTGAAATAGTGTCTGGCTTCATACAAATAAGATAAATAAATAGAACATTTTACTTCCATATAGATACACTATCTTTCTCCTCTGTAGCAAAGGGTCTAATAACAGGAACAAGTTAAATAAATTGTATGACAGCATACTAGATAATTTTAAAATGTTTTTTTATTTATTTTTATTCTGACATTAAATAAAATTAACAGTTGATAGTGACTGGAGAGGCAGCTCTAAATTGTATGCACTACTACGTTTGTGATCCAAAATATATTGGAGTATTGACAGTATACACAGTTATCTAAAACAAGCACTTGCAGTAGTTTTGTGGGAGGTCACTCACTACGGGCCAAGTGGAAAGCAGAGGAAAGAAATCACACCTAGTGTGAAGTGAGCGGTGCTATTTATAATCTTTATTTCATTAAGCGTGAATATTGGCCAATGTGACCCTGGGCGTACCACAAACTTTGAACACACGGACAAAGCCAGATGTTGGAGCATGGCTCCTTCCAGGAGCACCGCTCAAAAACAATTATATAAAATTTCAATTCAAATGTAATTCATATAAGATTATTGGGCCATGCAGTTTAACCACTTTCAACCTGGTGTCCCTATTTTGATCAACAAGTTCAGGAAATGTTACAGCGCTGTTTTCACTATTTTCCTTTTAGCTTTTAAGTTATTTTCGCAATATGGGGCTACAGCCAGAGGTTATGGCTATTTGGGGGTCCTTGGCATGGAAAGGTTTGGGAACCCCTGCCGCAAAGAACAGAGATCGTGAAATGTGCATATACTATGCCTCCTTTGTGGCACAAACAAGTCTGAGTGAGAGCTTTAAGGCAGCTGGTGTCGCTCTGATCATTCAGTGATCACCTCCTTATTATCAACTTGCTCACACATTGCTACGTTCCCACACTAAGCCAGCCTCTCTGTCTCTCAAGTGTGTACAGGGAGCCTCTTCCATCCCTTTGCTACAAGTGTCCCGACTGTGGAACGCAGTGGCAGTGACACCGTGAATGGCACTCCCTCACCCTGCGGTGACCCTCTGTGGCCTGCCGATGAATGGGGGTATAGAGTCTGAGGTGTAGGAAGGTACCCCACAACTTCATTAAACTGCTAACGCCATAAAGTTGCGACAGTAAAGAAGGGCCATGGGGACACGCCCCTGGCGGCAGAGAAATTTGTCATGGTCGAATACATACATACACATTCCTGTATACCATTATCAGGCTATGACCCTGCCTGTTTATTTGTTTGGGTGCTACCATTTGTTCTACTAATAATATACATATACACCGGTAAGACACCTAATAGAGACCCCTGGTATACCCATATGGAGATCCATGTACTGTATATGGAGATATGCTGTGAGACCCCAAACATGTTTACTCAGTTATTCGT
>NC_137818.1:24425237-24462737 GCF_963921795.1 Nannobrachium achirus
TTATTATTCTCCCCATGTCTCTCCTTTACAGGCATAGGTATGCTATTTCCCCTATCCACTACCAATACTCCCTCTCTCTCTCTTTCTTTGGAAATGAACTCATTTGCTCATTGTTCGTCAGTCTACCTATGACTCATTCAGGAGGATTAGTGATAATAATGTTTGTTTGGTGTTGTTGACTTGTAATGGAAAACCCTCACAGAGTCACCGTGGTTCGTTCCATTCAGAATGAGCCAGGGAGCAGACAGGGTCTGCAATCATCATCAGTGGTAGAAATCACACAGGATTTCCTCGTGTTGAGCTCCGCTTTTCAGG
The DNA here is from genome assembly GCF_963921795.1 of Nannobrachium achirus. Lineage (NCBI taxonomy): Eukaryota > Metazoa > Chordata > Actinopteri > Myctophiformes > Myctophidae > Nannobrachium > Nannobrachium achirus. The sequence goes on from NC_137818.1 coordinate 24,425,553, forward strand.
ACAAAATCGCCCATAGTGCCCTCCCTGGTCTTCCTGTGTGTGTGTGTGTGTGTGTGTGTGTGTGTGTGTGTGTGTGTGTGTGTGTGTGTGTGTGTGTGTGTGAGAGAGAGAGAGAGAGAGAGAGAGAGAGAGAGAGAGAGAGAGAGAGAGAGAGAGAGAGAGAGAGAGAGAGAGAGAGAGAGAGAGAGAGAGAGAGACATTACACTTAGAGAGGACAGAGAAATGGGTAGATGGAGTAATGGAAGATAATAATAAAAATGGTGCCAGGCTTTGGCAGTTAGTGTCAGAATCCAGTAGGTTTGAATTTGGTCATTACTGAACCCCTGCTTGCTATAGCCTTCAGAGGGAATTGTTGAGGGAAAGTGATTTAAGCCCAAGTAGCCTTCAGGGTGGAGGACTTCTACAATGGTTAAGCTGGTAAACACTGGCTAACACTGTGGCATTTCAGTGACTCACTGAAGCCATTTTCAATGTGTGCGTGTGAAGTAAACCTGAGCGGTTCCAATGCCGATCAGTTAGAAGTTTCCTGTCGAGGTGACCTCTGTACTGACCCCTTAGTTAGCCGTTTTTACATACCGTAATACACCCCACTCATTTATTTATTCTCCCTCTTTCTCTCTCTAGATGTCTGCAAACCTTTTGGCATTGTTCAGGGCAGGCTACGTTCTCACACTTATTTCTTTTTTTACATTGTTGTCCATTTTTAGCCTCTCTCTCTCTCTCTTGTTCTCTCTCTCCTCTCTCTTCTCTCCTCTCTCTCTCTCTCTCTCTCTCTCTCGCTTACTATGCCGGAGGGAATATTCTGTTCCCAGAGGAATAGAGAGCTAATTTAGCAACAGGAAAAGCTGTCATTATCTCATTCCAATCAATTAGCTAGAGTAGTTCAAGCAGGAACGAGATGTTATTTACCTCCATTTTATAGTGCATGCTCTTCTCTTCTCTTCTCTTCTCCTTCTCTTCTCTTCTCTTCTCTTCTCTTCTCTTCTCTTCACATTTATGTACAGCGCCTCCCCCTCTCCCTCGTTCTTTCAGAGTTCAAACACAAGGTCCAGTATTTGTCACTGATATAGAATAAACCCCTCACACACAACCGTTAAAAAGCTCAAAGCTTCAATGCAAACTTCAGTCAGGCCCTCCACCAAAACCTCTCAACTGTGTGTGTATGTGTGTGTGTGTGTGTGCGTGTGTGTGTGCGTGCGTGCGTGCGTGCGTGCGTGCGTGCGGTGCGTGCGTGCGTGCGTCAGTCAGATTTAACTAAAGTGTGAATGGGACAGGCCGTCAGGGACTTGGCTGTGTTTGGGATGGGAAATGGGGACAGCCCTTAAAAGCCATGGCAGTGGACCTGTTAAAAATAAGTGTGTGCGTGAGAGAAAGTATGTTGTGTGTCTGCGTACAACACTGCATGGGTAAACTTGAGCTGTGTGCATTTTTGTGTTTATTTATGTGAATTCTTGTGGGTATGTGAGCATACTCTTTCTCCCTCCAATACAATATTCTCTATCTGGTCTACTGTGCACATAAATGTGTTCACATTAGCTCTGATTGATGTGCTAAACACAGGTTTAGAACTGCATCCGTCTTTTTCTTTCACCTTCCTTCTCACATCCATACATTTATTTGATTTGGTCTCTTTCAACACTATTTAGCTTTTTGCTGCTATATTCCATCCTAATTGGCTCACAATTGGCTTCCAAAGTTTGCAGGATTGGTCCATTTTGAACAAAATGCCTCAAATCATGACCGCAGCTTGCGATTTCCGTGAAATGTTGCACGAGCATTCCTGCTAGGGCAAGGAACAAATACCACCCTTTTCATGTTGGCCTGTAATAGCGCCACCAGCAGGTTGACTTTCGCAAAACAAATTTTTCAACAAAATGCCTCAAATCATGCATGCAGCGTCCAATATCCGTGAAAGGCTGAAGAGGACATGGCACCCTTTTCACATTGGCCTATTATAGCGCCACCAGGAGGCCACAATAACCTACCTGACTCGGAAGCACTGCTTCTAGTTCACTAGTGATTTCCTCTGTCCCTTCACCCCCTTGCTTATTGTTCTGATTCTTTAATTCCTTTTTACATATTTCACTCTCTCTCTCTCTCTCTCTCTCTCTGTCTGTCTCTCTCTCTCTGTCGCTTTCTTTCTCTAATTTGTGCAAATCTCTCTCCCGTTATTTATTGGTCTTTGTCCATTTTTGTTATAATTTTCTTTGGTCTTTTTCTACTCCCTTCTTTCTCTTTGTTTTGCTGTCTGTCTTTTCTCTGCCCTCCTCCCTCCCTTCATCTGTCTGTCTTCTGTCTGTCTCAGTGCAGTGCAACTTCTTCCTTGCAGCCAGTCTTTCTAATTCTAACTCTCCACTTTCTCCCCTTTTGTCTCTGCCCCCCCACCCCCCCCCCCCCCCCCTCTCTCTCTCTCGATCTCTCTCTGAGGGGTTAAAAGACCTAGGCCAGTTGGCCTGGTCAGACACATGAGCAGCTCATTATGAAGGAGGGAAATATTGTCAGAAATATTGGAAATGGGGAGAAAGAGAAAACAAGGGAGCACTAGAGAGCGTGAGAAAGGACAGATTGCAAATTGTTGGTGGTTTTGAACATGAATGTTTTTGTTTTATCAGTTTGCTTAACTTAAATGTTGGTCATGAGTGTGTTGTTCAGACCCATATGCTTGATGATGGTAGATGTAGATTGAGTTCTGAGTCTTATTTAGGTCACCCTCAATGAACACCCGAGCTGGAGGAATTGGGGATGATTATGTGCCTTGCTCAAGGGTATCCAATTTTTTTTCCTTTCTCTTTTTTACCAAGGTTACTTTATTGGTATTTTCACAACACAATTATAATAAATCAAAAGCATACAAAATAAGTGTATGTTACCCCTCCCACCCCCCAAAGTTCCTACTCTGAAAGAGCCACAAACCTGGTCAACGGTATCTCTTGATTGTCACTGAAGTATGGTTGTAAAGGTAGCTCTCCTTGTCGGCGGTGGTAAATGTTAGAAAGCGTCCGTTAAAATCTGCTGTTGAATGGGCGGTGGGAATACACTGTCGGGACGGGTTGCATGTTGTAGGGAAGAGTCGAAAGCCGACGAGCAAGCTTGGTCTGCTTTCGATCGTCAGAGAGCAACTGGCTTCTTATCATCGTAGCTCCATCTGTAAGTGTCGTCTCTCAGGTGCATTCAGCACCGTCTGTTGTAGTCTGTAGTAGTTTGTTTGGCGGAGAGCTAACTTTAGGGGGAATGGTGCCCTTGGTCCAGGATTTGAACGAGCAACCTTTTGACACTACACAACCACACAAATCATACAGTGCGGTTGTAGGAGATAAGAGTTGAGAGGCTGTGCGTCTGGTATGCAGACTTGATGACAGATACACCTCAGGAACTGTCATCTCCTCTGCTGTCACACTCCACATCAGCAGTAGTTATTGTGTGGTGGTGTATGTGAGTCCGTTGAGCTGCAGGTGTCAATGTGTGTTTGCCATAGCGACAACATCTCTTTGATGTGACAGCTCCCAGACAGACGCCTGGCTGTAACACGCATGAACACTCAGTTGCGCGCACACACAGGCACGCTCGCACACACACAGACACAGAGAGAAGGCAAATGATTGTGAGACAAAGAGAGAGTGTAGGTGAGAGAGACTTACAGAGAGACAGAGACAAGACACCAGAGGGAAGTTAAAAAGGCAGATAAAATGAAAGACAGAGAGGAATGGAGAGAAAAGGGCAGTGAGATGATTCAGGGCCTCTGGAAGATGTACAGAGAGACAGATGAAAGAAAGAATTGTTTGAAGAAAGGAATTTAAGAGAGAGGTGGACAGAGAGGAACGCAAGTCAAGGTGTAGAAGGAGAATGGAGAGGTGGAAAAAAGATTTGCGATAAAGAGAGGGGGAATGGAGCAGAGGGCATGGGCTGAGGAGAAGAGGGCTGTGTAGTGAGAACAGGGAGGGAGGGAGGTGTCGCGTCGTTCGCAAAAGTCACAACACTAAATAGAAAAAAAAAACGGATGATATTAAATCCATAACGGTCATGACAGGTCAACTCACTTAAAATAAAGAGCGAGAGACAGTATGCAATTACATGTAAAAACAACATGGGTAAGGTTTTGGACAAAGAATCTGTCCCTCTACGCTTGACTGCTTCTGCCTGCCAGGACCTTCCAACTTCACTCGTCATGCCTGTAAATATCAGTGCCATGCATGCTCTGTGCTTACAAGAAGGAAATTTGATATATATATACAGTATATATATATATATATATATATATATATATATAATATAGTCCTAGACCCTGTTCCTCAACGTCTAAGCACAAAGTAAAAGCAGGTGCACTTGATTTGTTGAATTTTAACTAAGGAAGATTGACCTCAGTTTCTACAGTACAAAAAGCGGTTTATGTTACATATTTAGTATTAACAAAAGGAATGCTACCAAGACATTCACCCTTTACTTACGAATCTATCTGACTATGACCCCTATGTGACACAGAAAGCTTTATTCAGGGGAATTTCTTCTGTAAGCTCAAGAACGGGACTTGGATGTGACCCCAAAGCACTTTAGTGTTGAAAGTTAGAGTAAAAGCAAACTGCAATGCAGAACCAATTTAAAGTACTTCGGGTGGTTGGGCCTTCATATTGTGTAGAGATGGGCAATATAACCGATATCGCAATATATCACAATATATCACAATATTTTATTTCCCAAAAAAGAGAAGGGGTGTAAAGTTATTAAAGAAAAACAGCAAAGGAGAGATGGAGACAGAAAGGAGTACATTAATGTTGGATTCATCAAGAGAGAGAGGGGGAGGGGGAGAGAGAGTTCTATACCTACCCTCCCCCCTATGCCCCGCCACACACTTGTAGAGCGACTTTGGGTACTCGTAGAAAAACGCTATATAAATTCCAGATATTGTTATTATTATTATTAGAGAGAGAGAGAGAGAGAGAGAGAGAGAGAGAGAGAGAGAGAGAGAGAGAGAGAGAGAGAGAGAAAGAGAGAGGGGGGTATGGAATGAAAATGGGGGAATGTGAGAACTTCAAAGAAGAGGAGAGTGATGAATCTAGGAAAGAGAGAAAGTGTGGGAAGAGAGAGAGTATGCCTAATCAAGTAACAGATCCGTGAATGGAAATAAAGAAACGAGTGATTGATCCATGAAGGACAGAAGGCATGTAAAGGCAAATCAAAGGACAGGGAGACTAAATGAATGATACAACCAATGAAGAGAGAGAGATGAGCAGTGAAGAGAGTGGGAATGTGAGAGAATGACAAACAAGGAAGGAGTGATATATGGAAGATAAACTGTTTCTTCATATATCACTCCTTCCTTGAGTGAATGAAGGGAATGAGAGAGAGAGCGAGAGAATGAGCGTCGTATCTGTGAAAGGAGAGGATGTGTGAACGCATGCCAAAGAACAGAGAGAAAGAGAGAGAGTGATGGAATGACTGAAGAGAAAGTGTTAAACGGAAGAGACAAGGGGGTAGAGTGAGGATAAAAGGAGGCCATGAAACCTGTGGAAAAGAGAGATAGATGGATAAAATAGAGAGAGAGAGGTAAAACTAAATGAAAGGAAAAGAGAACAGAATGAAGGTTGAAGGAGAGGAGGGAAGAGGAACAGGGGGTGACAGGCGGACAGATAAAAAGAAGGGAGCGTTATTGATGAGTGATGGGGAAAGACAATGCTTTCTTTCATAGGGAGAGGTTGAGGGTTTGAGTCTGTGCAATGTGGCTGAGCATCTGTCATGCAGATTTCTATCGGCCCTATACTGTGTGTGTGTGTGTGTGTGTGTGTGTGTGTGTGTGTGTGTGTGTGTGTGTGTGTGTGTGTGTGTGTGTGTGTGTGTGTGTGTGTGTGTGTGTGTGTGTGTGTGTGTGTGTGTGTGTGTGTGTGTGTGTGTGTGTGTGTGTGTGTGTGTGTGTGTGTATAGGTATGTCGTGCCCCTGACCAATGTCTCTGTGTTTGTGAATCCCATGTTCTAATAAAGACTGTGTGTGTGTGTAATGTGAGTATCCTGTCTCTTAACTCTTTTCTTTGTGAAATCTCTCCCCCAAGGGCCTTCTCTTGTTTGACTAGCGTGTCCAAGTTAGCCTTTAACAGCGGATGTGTGTGAAGAACACGCCAAGACCCATCTCTCCGTGTGAGAGAGAGAATTACCCAGCCAAAACCAACCCCGGTGACCACAGTGATGGCTGTAGTTCCAACACGAGTGTTACAAATCTCACAGCAGAGGTCTGGGGAGGAGGGAGGTGACGGGGGGCTGTAACTATTTATCTAAACTCTCCACACTCTGCCCCACCCTGAACTGAAAATACTGTCAGATATACCAACACCCTGAAATGAATATGTGCCAACACCATGAACATAACGTGTACCAACACCCGACACAGATGTTACCCAAAACTCACAAAAAACACAACTTGTTACACGTCATCTCAAGATCCCATTCCTGCTGACTATGACTGCCTTCCAAAGTTTGCAGGCCCGTCTAGTTTGATTGTGTGTTTCTGTTCTGTTCTGTTCTATAGTGGAGGATGTCCGTGCTGTGCTACAGTGTTTGCTCATCTCTGTTCTGGTTATCATTTACTCTGGTCTATTTTGTCTCCAAATGTTTTTCATCTTCAGACATTTCTACCGCTGGCCACAGCATCATTATGTCAGTCATTTGTGGTCACTGCGTTTACGATGTGGGGATGAAAAATTCCCTGCAGACACCCAACAGTTTTAGGGGCGCCCATAGCCGAATGGTAGAGAGGCCGCCTGCGAAAGGTCACTTCTGAGGACAAAGTCCCTGCTTCCCTTCACTCTCCATCCGTTTAACCAAAACATCCTCAGCACCTTGTTGTACTGTTTTATTAGATGTCATGAGAGAGCGAGAGAGAGTTTATTAGACATTAAAGAGAGCGGCAAAGCTCAACAATTGGTAACGGAAGGAAGAGAAAATTGAAAGGGAGGAAGGACTGAGTGAAATGATATGAAGAGATATAAAATAAAGTTGATAAGAGATGAAAGGAGAAGTACAATGAGAGAGAGAGCGTTCAGGATGTAGGCAGGGCTTGTGTTTGTAATTAATCTCTCCTCTACTAGATGGAGGCACTGCACAGTAAAATCCATTATCCAGTAAAAAGCCATTATTCAGACCGAATAGAAAGAAATTGTACCATAAAATTATGAGCATTAGTGAGGACCAATTACCGTATATGAAGATACAGTATGTTGACCCTATCTTACACCTTATTTATACCTAATCTTTTTTGTTATTTTGCAGTGAAAATAGCCAACGTGTCACATTGTCATTGTTGTAGATCAGCGGAACTATTTTAAAATATTTTGCAAAACATAAAAAAATTGCAAAAACGTTTAGGCATAAGGGGCAAGGCAGCGTGCAAGATAGGGCCCTTCTGTAACTGTTTAACTCTGAGAGTGTAAAAAATGACCCACATACCCGCGCGCACGCACACACACACACACACACACACACACACACACACACACACACACACACACACACACACACACACACACACACACACACACACACACACACACACACACACACACAGAGGCATGAAGGGAGAGGGAGAGTCCTCTCCTTGTGTCCAATCTGTCCATATGTCTCCTCATGTCATTGGTGCATTTGGCTGTGTACCAATGAGAGGTGACAGAGAAAAATGCCCGGGGTGATGGGAACCCTCTTCAGGGCAGGAGGGGGGGAAGACACCGTGTCACACACAACACACACACATCGAACGAAGTGTGCTGCGGTGAATAGTTCCACCCCACTTCCCCCCGGCTGCAATCAATTAGTTCCACAGGGAGTTGCTGACTAGATGAACTGAGAGTAACAGACTCTGTACTGTGGACTGATGTATTTATTACAAAGAGAATGACACACACAAACAGCTGACACACACGCAAACGCGCACGCACACACACGCACATACTGTATGCATGCACGCACGCTCGTACACACACACACACACACACACACACACACACACACACACACACACACACACACACACACACACACACACACACACACACACACACACACACACACACAGGATACCAAACATATTCACTGGTTTCTTCTTTTCGTTTCTTGACTTTCTCAAGACGAGAGGTTTCAGCTAGAAGACACTAACAAGGTGTCATTTTGTCTGCTTTCTGGCCTGTAGTGTGTACTGTATGTGTATGTGGTTGTGTTCTGAACTTCTGGGTCAGCTGAAGTTTGGATGAGATGTGTCTGAAATTGTCGAGAGAGAGATCTGTACAGTATACATATGCGTGCATGTACAGTACTAGTGAGTCAGGAAAGGAAGGAGTACAGTGGAATAGTGGTGGTTTGATTTGTGAGGATGTCAGATCATTCCACACATACTTCCACACAGTATGCAGTAGCTTGCTAATAACACCATGTAAACCTGTTGGCAATGAAGTGAGTCTAATGAGTCTAATGAAAGTGTGTGTGTGTGTGTGTGTGTGTGTGTGTGTGTGTGTGTGTGTGTGTGTGTGTGTGTGTGTGTGTGTGTGTGTGTGTGTGTGTGTGTGTGTGTGTGTGTGTGTGTGTGTGTGTGTGTGTGTGTGTGTGTGTGTGTGCGTGCGTGCGTGCGTCCGTGCGTGCGTGCGTTTTTTGCGTGCGTGTGTGTGTGACTCCCAATTTTGAACATGTGTGTCTAAGTTTTGGGAGCTAATGAAAGCTGTTGAAGAAACAGATTTACAGATAGAGAAAGATTGTGTGAGAGAAATGAGAGAAAACTAGAAAAGTGTGCTCCTCACAGATCTCTGCCAGGCCGGGTTGCCTACCCAGGGCCTGCAAACTTTGGAAGGCAGTCAATTGGAATGGAATCTGAAAAATCTGAACCATCTTCACATGACCCCAGAGATAATGTGATAATTTGAATCTGGAGGAGTTTGCAAAAAATGTGTTTTGAATTACTTTACTTTATTTGTTTATTTAGACGGGACAATGCATATTAATGAACACTACATGAATGCAATGTAAATAAGCCGGAATTAGCAAGAATGCTAAATTTCATCCGTAGTCCCCACATGAAGACAAAACAATACATACCAACAAACAGTAACCCTACATTAGGAGAGGGCGCCTAAGAACATACATACAAATACTATTTTTCCTGAACCAAGAAAAAACAACAAAACAACACATATTACTAACAGTATCCTACATTAAAAAAGGATAGTTAAAAATATACGTACATGGCATGAGCTGTACTCTTAGAACTATACATGGTCGCAGGTTTGATTGTCAACTAACCATTTTTTTAGATTGAACTTGAAGGATGGAAATGACAAACAGTCTCTTATTGTTAGAGGTAGGTCATTCCAGATTGAACATCCCTGCACTGAAAGGGTGTTTTTTCCAAAAGCGGTTACCCGGTACGGTACTTCGCAATCCCCTCTAGTGATTGCTCTAGTATTGAGTCCTCTATCAGGCTTCCTTTTTATGAATTCCTTTAGGGGAGGTGGGCATAGACCATTTAGTGTCTTATATATGATACTGACCTGTTTAAAAACCTTAAAATTAGCGAAACTCAAAAAACGGTACCTCTGAAGAATATTACAATGGTGATATGAGTGGGGTTTCCTATCGAATACCTTAAGCGCACTCTTATATAGCTGTTCAATGGGTTTGAGAGTCGTTATACCTGCGCAAGACCAGTTTGTGAAACAGTACTCAATGTGTGATAGGATCATGCATTGGAGATACGATTTAGCAGCACTAACTGCCAAAAAAGGTGTGATTTGTTTAAAGTTCTGAAGGTTGAACTTGATTGTGTTTGTAACCTTTTTTACATGTTTTTTAAAGGTTAGGGTTGAGTCTAACATGACCCCGAGGTACTTGAACTCTGACACAAGTTCAAGTTCCTCTCCACCCAGAAACACATTTGATGATTCCATCACAACTGGTCTTTTGGAAAAAGCCATGCAGACCGTCTTTTTTGCATTCAGGAGCAGGCATGAGTCTGTAAGCCAGTCCTGAACGCTGGTCAGAACAGAAGTTAAAACCGTTGACACCTCTGCATAGCTCTTTCCATGAGTCAGTATAACAGCATCATCTGCGTACATCTGAATATGTACATCTTTACATACATCAGGTAGATCGTCGAATTAAACTAACTGTTAGAAAATGTAATTTGGCACAAACAGGGCCTATAAATTGCGTCATGATCCAAGGACTTTATTATTGTACGACCTATGGTTCAAAAGGTTTTGGGTCAAAATATGAAGTGGGCTGTTGTAGCTACACCATGCGGAGATTTGAAAAAAATCACACCCGTGTGAACTGAGCGGTGGTCGTGGAGGCTGCGCAACAGTCTTGCAGAAAAAGCATCATTTGTTCTGGTAGCAGCAGAGAAAGGTCCTTGTCCTCCCGATGAGTGACCCACCAACCCCCCCCCCCCCTTCCCCCCTGTGTGTGTGTGTGTGTGTGTGTGTGTGTGTGTGTGTGTGTGTGTGGGTGTGTGTGTGTGGGGGGGGGGGCCTGGCCTGGCCTGGCCTGAACGTTTGTGTGTGAGTGTGCCTGGCCTATCCTGAACAACAGCGCCCCTCCCTTAACATGTGTGGTCATAAAAGGTACTGTAGGCTACAGACACGGAGACAGACAGACAGACCCACACACACGGCCACGTATAGGAGCGTTGTGACCACCGCTCAAAAATGTGAAAGGTGGCTGCCTTAGTTGGAATGTGCGAGCAAAGTCTCCTATAATCGGGCACTGCATTCATGATGTGCGGCAAATGGGCCACCCCCACAAATGTTGGAAGCCAATGATAGTCAATCGAAATGGAATATGACAGATTTGTCTTGATCACATGACTATTGACTATAGAGGTAATGTGTACCGATTTGTGTGATGTTTTGGACAAAATCTGTAGGATAATATATATATATATATTTTTTAAGCAAAAATCTCCCTCCTGGTGGCGCTATAAAAGGCCAATGTGACAATGTGTCTCACGTCGATCGGTCCAACGGTCCCGGAGATTAGCTGTACACGCACGCATGCACGCACGGAGGGCCACGCCTTCGGCCTGGCAGAGACAATGATCCAATGAATTAGTAGTCCATGCCCCCCCTCACACACTGTACGCTCTCTTTCTCTCTGTGCCTGGGTGTGGTGATGTGTTAAGGAAGAGAAAATGGAAATAGTAGAAGCGACTGAATCTTTTTAAGCAAATACTTGAACTAGAGGGAAAGAGAGAATCAGCAAATGTGCAGCACACTGTGTGTGTGTGTGTGTGCGCACACACACTGTGTGCACACACACAGGTGTGTGTGTGTGTGTGAATGCCAGCTCTCTGTAGTGGACCCGAGGGGGCCTAATAGACTTCAGATGTGTCACTCTACCGGTGAGCCTAGAATAACACCGATACTACTGTGTGTGCGTGTGCGTGTGCTTGTGCGTGTGCGTGTGCGTGTGCGTGTGTGTGTGTGTGTGTGTGTGCGTGTGCGCGTGCGCGTGCGTGTGTGTGTGTGTGTGTGTGTGTGTGTGTGTGTGTGTGTGTGTGTGTGTGTGTGTGTGTGTGTGTGTTTGTGAGTGTGTTTGTGCAGCTCTTACTCAAGGTCTGGTCCCAATTTGTTCATAAAAGATGTTAGAAGATTTGAAAGAGAGCACTCATTCTATTTCTCTCTGATTCTCTGTAATAGTTTTTCATCTCTCATTTCATCTATCTCACTCTCTCTCTCTCCAAAGGCTTTTACACACTCTCTTAATCCCACATCTGTCAAAAACTGTCTGTCTATTCTCATCTGATCTATCTTCCCCTATTTCCTACACATGAATTTCTAAAAACAAATATGTCCAAGTTTTTTTCTTTTTTCTTGATTCATCTTTTTGAAAGTTTTCTGTTCTACTTTCACTCTCTCTTTGCTCCAACTTCCACTCCCACTATCACTGTATTCAACCTGTTGTTCACACACATCACGTATGCATTCATCTTCTTCAGCACCGCTCTAATTATCTTTCTAAAGAGCTGTGTCCTTTCTCAATGAGATGTGCGTGTGCAATGTGCATGCGTGTGTGTGTGTGTGATGTTTCCTTTCTGAAGGAGACGTCGTCAATGTGTGTGAGTGCATGTGTGTGAGTAGGGATGGATGGGTATCGTTCACCTTTGAATCGATGCGATACCTTTTTCGATACCTGGGAATCGATACGATACCCTTTTCGATACCATTTTCGATACTTTTTAGTTATCGTGACTAGTAATTGAAGCCGAGGCCGAATTGGGCCGAATCGCATGGATGAGCCCTGACAGCACATGGTTGGTGCTACAGACTCCAAACTTCGCACGCAGATAGCTCAGACCTTTGCCTACGTTCTTAGCTAGGCCTCGACCCGACCCGATATGTGGTTTTCCGGAACCAACGCTAAAGGTTCGGAATCTCCATATGCGGAGTCCTGACTACTAATTGAAGCCAATGGACGCCGAATCTGAATGGCCCGAATCGCATGGATGAGCCCTGACAGCACATGGTTGGTGCTACAGACTCCAAATTTCGCACACAGACAGCTCAGACCTTTGCCTACGTTCTTAGCTAGGCCTCGACCCGACCCGATACACAGTTTTTTGGATCCGGCACGAAAGATTTGGAATCTCCGTATGCGGAGATGACTGACATCGGGCTGTTCCGGAGCAAGCGCTGACTCATTGTGACATCACTTCATAAAAGGCTCTGACATCACATACGCTAGATGAGTCAACTAAAAATTTCCCTGAGTGTGGCATAAACTAAAGTCTTTCTTCCTCTCACTTCGAGGTGAGCAAAGTTCAGGGTGCTCTTCAGAGCGGTTGGGTTCAGGGGAATTAGCGGGCTGTGCCTTTAAGAGAACCAGGTGAATAATGTGGATAAGCCCGGGCAGTTCCCTCTCACGCTAAACTTAAATAATAAAGGGGAATAAGGAGCCCAGGGGCTAGGGAACTCCGGGGCGCTCTGTAAGTAAAGTAAGGGGTGCTGTGTCTGCAGAGATCTCCATATATGGGCATAAGTGGACAAAGGCAAACAGATGGTCAAAACGGGTCCTATGACAACAGGTATAATGGGGTTTGCATTAAAGGGTAGGGCCGGAACTGGTACTGTGTCTGCAGAGATCTCCATATATGGGCATAAGTGGACAAAGGCAAACTGATGGTCAAAACGGGTCCTATGACAACAGGTATAATGGGGTTTGCATTAAAGGGTAGGGCCGGAACCGGTACTGTGTCTGCAGAGATCTCCATATATGGGTATAAGTGGACAAAGGCAAACAGATGGTCAAAACGGGTCCTATGACAACAGGTATAATGGGGTTTGCATTAAAGGGTGGGGCATTCATTCCCTATTTTAAATTCGGCACGCGTGTTTCCCGCCGCAGCAGGTAGTCGGGGGCACTAACAGATGCAGAGATCTCCATAATGGGCATAAACGGACACAGACATCGGATACAGAGATCTCCATATATGGGCATGAAATGGATGCAGACAGACAGATACAGATATCTCCATATATGAGCATAAATGGACACAGGCAAACAGATGGTCAATACGGGTCCTACAGAGATCTCCATATATGGGCATAAAATGGACGCAGACAGACAGATAACTCCATATATGGGTATAAATGGACACAGGCAAACAGATGGTCAAAACGGGTCCTACAGAGATCTCCATATATGGGCATGAAATGGACGTAGACAGACAGATATCTCCATATATGGGCATAAATGGACACACGGCCAAACAGATGGTCAAAACGGATCCTATGACAACAGATATAATGAGGTTTGCATTAAAGGGCAGGGCATTCATTCCCTATTTACATTGTTCCCGAGTTGGCCAGGTTGCCGACTAGACGCTCGGCCGCCCAGGCCTAGTAGACTATTACTTTTATGGCTGCTATTGTATAATTAATTCTATTGTTTGTCTACAATAGAATATACACATACTTTTTACAGATAGGCTATTGATACTGTTGAAGTTTTATTATTATTATTATTCCAAAGTATCGGAACGAGGTATTGTTCGTTTTTACGTGAACCGATACTCGATAGTATCGATCGACGTCATGGATCGATACCATTAAAAGTATCGCAGACGATACCCATCCCTATGTGTGAGTGCGTGCATGAATGTGGGTGAGATGTATCCTTTCTCAAGAAGGTGTGTGTGATGATAACTCTCCTTTCTCAAGGAGATGTCTGAGGGTTTCCAAAGTGCCCTCCAGATGTGTAATGCAAATCCATCATAGATAAGAAAGCAGACTGCTCGTGTCTTCTCTTGTTAAATTGAGAATAATATGACGAAACTGGCCTTGCTGTCTATTTACCACAACATATGAAGATTTTAGGCCTTAAGCTGGTGATCTTATCTTTATAATGTATAGGGGAGGGGTGTTCACTATAGTGTGGAAGGACATACTGTATAACCTATTTTGCTTATGTAATTGAATTACAAAATAAACTAAACACTTCACAACCCTTTTACTTGAATACCATTGGCTTTGGGAGTGAAAGTGAAGTAGGCCTACATTTTACAGTATATAATAATTCTTGCTGCATGAAAATAAATGACGGTGCAAGCATGCCAAGTCTTCTATAACTGCATACCTTCACACAATTACTGCTGTCAGATAAAGGCCATGTGCTTTCAAAGCATTAAACTCTTAGGAATGTAGAAAAACAGCTTTATTTACAGATTGACAAACATGTGTTTGCCATAAAAGCAGATTTGGCAGCTCACTCCACTGTTCTATCGTTTCTTTAGTTTCATAGAGACAGGAACGCATGGAGGGAGACAATGTAGGGGAGGCACAGGAGAGAAATTGCTCTGGTGGGATTTGAACCGGGGCCAGCAAGCCCACAAGTAGAGATTAGAGCCAGACCGCTATATCGGTTTGGCCGATACATTTGCCATTATTTATCTTTTTGACAAAATCAGTATCAGCAATTATGCTGCCCATTTTTTTTTTTGTTTTACAAACTTGTGAGCTTGTAAATATGCTATTTATGAAAACCAGAGGTGACCGGGTGGCGGTCCGCCAGCCCACCCATTAGCCGATTTTAATTTGGGATGTTTGAATAGGGATTAAGTGGTTAAATAAAACAAAGATCAGTTTGTGTATTTTAGTTACTTGTTTGCTTGTGCATTGTATAATTAAAGTAAAATGTGCTTTCATATTTTGAACTTCCAAAGTTCGATTTAAGAGTTTATTTTTTTGTGGCTTTCTCTGACAGCAGAGAGATTCATGCCTCCCACGTTTGAGTCCCGTGCTTCGACAGCCATCGTGTCACAGTTCAGTTAGAGGAGCAGAACATTGGCAAACGCAAACACATCTCAAAGTAATTCATGAGACGGGGGACCTTTGTTGTCCTGGCTGGTTGACATGGCATGATGCGATAATTGAGCTTTGACACGTACAGTGAAACCAGATGATGTTTTTTACGTGTCGCGTTGGTTCCACCAAGCTGCTGTTTGTCAACTTAGTGCTTGTCTCGGGGGGAAAGGACACACATTGTATGCAGATGCGTGGCTGGTGGTGTGCTATAGATGATGCACGTCATATGGATGTTGGATGTTGCATAGGATATATAATTAGGATAAGGAGACAGAGTGGCGACAGATATGATGAATCATGCATATGTCGTTGCAGTATGTTCATGTTTGTGTGAGGCAGATGTAGTCTACCTATTAGATGCAGAGAGTTATTGGCTGGACATATACAGTATTGAGTACACTTTAGAGACATCATGGCTGTACAGTCAGACAGATAGAGACACAGATGAACATTGACATACATATGAATGAGGAAAGGGTAGAATTACACACAGATGAAGCCAAAGATGAATTAGTCAAAGAGAGGTGGAAGGATGGAGAGATGAAAGAAGAGAGGAAGTGGGGAAGGCAGATGGAAATGTGAGAGGGCGAGACAGGAGAGAGAGAGAGACAGAGGTCAGGATGGTTAGATGGAAGAGAAGAGAACGGTGAAGATGGATCCACAGAAAAGGAGGATCTAGACAGGGGAGGTGAGAGGTGAAGGTGGACGGATGATAGAAAAGAGTGGTGAAAATGGATAAAAGGGGAGATGAAAGAAGCAAGGGGGCTCAACGAAGAGAGAGAAGGATCGACAACAAAACGAGAGAGAGCCAGGTAGACGTTAACATGAATGGATGAAAGAGAGAGATAGAACGATAAAAAGGATGAGAGGGAGAGTAATGAAGATGGGCAGATGAAAGTGAGGAAGACAACTACTGATGGATAAATGGAAGAAAAGAGAGATCAGGTGAAAATGGATAGATGGAGAGGTAGAAGAAAGAAGAGATTATGATGAAGAGATGACCAGATGGGCAAGAAGAAGGGGATTGTAAAGTGGCAAAAAGAAGAAACAGAGGTGAAGATAAACGGATGAGACAGGATGAGTATGTGGTCATGAGTGTAGTGGTGTTGGAATACTGTAGCATGGAGACACATTGCTGCAGCGCTAACAAGCTACAGATGGAAGCTGTTTGCTCACCTTTCGTGTGTGTGTGTGTGTGTGTGTGTGTGTGTGTGTGTGTGTGTGTGTGTGTGTGTGTGTGTGTGTGTGTGTGTGTGTGTGTGTGTGTGTGTGTGTGTGTGTGTGTGTGTGTGTGTGTGTGTGTGTGTGTGTGTGTGTGTGTGTGTGTGTGTCTATCTCATAACCTTGCTGTTTATGTGCTTGCATGCTTGTTGTGTGTTTAGGTGTTTTGCACATATTTTGGTATGATTTGAGATAAAGATTATGTTTCTTTCTGTCTGTGTGTAAGATCGCGAGAAAGAAGAAAATGCATACCCTGTGGGCTTCTATGAGATTGCGTTACATGCGTGCCTGCCTCTTTGTCTGTTTGTGTGTGTTTGTCGGTGTACTGTAGCGCACTGTGCTTTGTTTGTTAGCTTTTGGGATTTGAGAGAAAGCTAGACTGGGTGTCTGCGTTTTTGGGTGAGAAATAAGGTGTTAATACACGTATACTGTATGTACGAAGTGTGTAAGAAAATGAAGTAACAGGACTGTGGCACTTATAACTCAATGCTAAGTTCTAACTGACTTGCCTTGTATACCGTATACATGGCAAGTTGGACATATTATTACCACCTAAAGGGCGAGGTTGCGCTATGTCTTGGCCATCTGGCCAGTGATGTATATCGGACCAGTTACCCATATATGGAGACCCCTGGTACCCAAATATGGAGATCCATGTACTGTATATGGAGATGCTGTGAGACCCCAAACATGCTTACTCAGTTATTCGTTATGTGAAAGTCCTATGATGTCTATGAGATCTGACATCATACATACGAACGATCCCTTTTATGCCCATATATGGAGATCCCTGTCTGTAGAACCAGCCACACAAATATGGGCTGTCTTGGCGAATTGTCTTGGCCATACAGTATATGGATTTTGTTAGTGTGGTATGTGGCCGATGTGGCCTCCATAAATGGGCATTCCCATATAAAGTCCTGTTAGATATGGGTTTAATATTGATGACATCAGTGAACTCCATATAAGGGCATAACAGGGATTCTGTTATTGTGGTTCCACTGACATCACAGTGATGTCAGAGCTTGATGTCAGAGCGTCATGATGTGCCGTTTTTCATACTAACCTTTGATCGCAATTATTAATAATTCAGTAGGCCAATCTTTTTTTAGGCCAATCAAGCTGCACTACTACATCAGGCAATCATTAGATGAATGCTCAGAATTTTGGCCACAAGTTTGCCATACAGGCAACATGTAGCAGTTGCAAGGCAAGTCTTTCCATTGTTTCTATACTTTCAGACCATCAACATCTTGCCTCGCGTGCACCATTAGTGTTTTGATGCATAACACATGGAGGAGTGAAACCTTATCTAGTTAAACCTCAAGGCACAGCACTTTGACTGTGCTCTTCTATTGTGTGAATGTAATTTCTAAGTAGCAGCGTTGCTTAACAGGAGCTCCGGTGACCCAAGTGTATGTCTCCCACAATCCTCCCTGTCAAAACAATGAAGTGTGGCCTGAATATTAGATCTCCAACCAATGGGGACCTGCCACATGTTTCAACATACACACACGCATACTACCCCCCCCCCCCCCCCCCCCCCCCCACACACACACACACACACACACACACACACACACACACACACACACACATGCACACATGCACGCTCACACTTATACACACAAATACAATCATTCAGACAGATGCCCCCTTCACCATCACGTACTGTAGCAGCCCTCCACCAAACACATTTTCTTGTCATTCTCTCTCACTCCAACACCTGAGACTGGTCATTTCATTAAGCTCAGTGGAAAATTCTGACAGACAGACAGACACTCAGACAGACAGACAGAAAAAAGCTGAATGTACAGCCGCTGCTTTGTGCCGCTGATAAACTAATTTAACTGAAATGAAAAACAACTGTTTTGTTTTAACAACAATGAAACATACGCAGCCTCTGTGTCTCTTCGTGTCTGTGCTGTGACAGTAATTCTTTGAGTCTAGCTGTGACAATATTGATGATTGAGTTCAATCTATTGTAGTGGTTTTTGTCTCTGTCTATTAGCTATCTACTGCATCATTGTCTTGCAGAAACAGATTTATTTTTGTCCTCAGACCTGAGGCCGATTCTAAAAAAACGCCTTCTAAAACTTAGCCATAAGGTTTTCTGAAAACCTTCAAATTCTTATTCAAAAAATGTAAAATAAATTATGTTTCAATATAGCAGCAAATAAGACACTGAGGTGTCTCCCGGATTGAAAGGTATAATCAACGTACTGTATAGGTTACAACATGTCTAAATTGGTTAAATCTAGTGATGGATTTTTTACAATGACATTCAGGATTTTACTGTGTAATGACAATTCCTGGAAGAGAGTATTCTCTCACTCCTTCCAGTTATCCCTGCCCTCTCTGGCTCTCTCTGCCTATCTCCCTTTTTGCCTGTCTCCCTCCCTGCCTCTTTCTCTTTGCCTGACTCCATCTCTGCCTGTCTTCCTTTCTCCCCGTCTCCCTCCCTGCCTGCTTGTCGGTATCTCTTTCTCTAGCAGTCTCCCTTCTCTCCATTAATCTCTCTTCCTCCCTCACACTGTTCCTAAATAGTTTACACTTTACTGACCCTGTTCCTGCCTACAGTACTGATTACCCCCTCCTCTCTCTCTGTCTCTGTATCTCTTGCCAGGTGCCATAAATCTAATCCATCTATAAAGCAGATATCCCTCTGATCTTTGTGTGCCCTTCAAAAAGCCTCTTTTATAAGAGCTTTTAACAGGCCTGCATGTAGCCTGGCCAGAGCTGAGACCATTGTTTCTCCAGACCCCAGTTAAATCTACGTGGGCCCCGACTCGTGCCATGTCTGCCCTCAACCATTCATCCTGGTGTGCGTGGGCTCAAATAAAAACCGACGCCCTATTAGTCAATGCATGGCAGGGGGAGAAAAACACACTGCCGTGCTGGTGGACTGTTAAAAGTATGCCCTATTTTAAAGCCCTCTCTCTACTGTTGCCATTGTTAATTAGTGAGAGGAATTGAGAACTTTGTGCGTGCGTGCGTGCGTGCGTGCGTGCGTGCGTGTGCGCGCGCGGCTGCGTGCGCTCTCACCCTGCATGTGTCCAGGGCCTCTGATGAAGATGGTGTCGTTGGTACAGAGGGGCCTTGTGCTTCAGTCAACCAACACTCCTCTGAGTGACGACTGACGGAGGCTTCTCTCTCACCGTGTGTGTGTGCGTGTGTGTGCACGTGGGTTAGAGAAGTGTGTCTTGTAGTGCGGCAGTAAGTAGCCTTCAGTCTTGGCGTGTGTGTGCGTGCGTGCGTGCATGTGTTCGTTTTCTGTGTGCATATACAGGCATACATGTACGTGTATGTGTTTGAAGGAATGGGAGAATGAGGGAGGGAGAATGTAAGAGAAATAAAGAGAGTGACAGAGGAGTGATGAGAGATGGAGCCCATTTTTCCCACTGAGACTTACACATACCTAGCATGTACCCCCACAACACACGCACGCATGCACGCACGCATACACGCACTCACCCACGCACGCACGCACTCATGACCATTTTGCATGCAATATGTTCTCATGCCAAGCTCTCAGCATATTTGTCTAAACCAGAATGTCAATATTTGAAAACAAAATTTGGACATCTGCAGGTAATGTGTCAGGCCAAAATCATCTGAATTCTACATTTATTTAAATGTCAATATTTGATGAATGTGGACCATGTGTACTCACATCTAACCTTAACCCCTAACTCAATCTCAGCCTTGATCAAATAGACATGCAGTGCTTAAAAATGGGTAAATCTCAATATTTCTAAGTTTCATTATTTCGACTAAGGGTTAGGGTTAGGTTTTAGGGTTAGTTTTAGGCATAGTTTTACTGAGGTTAGAGTTAGGGTTTGGATTAGGTTTAAGCATAGTGGTTAACATTCACCAGGTTAGCATTCACCAGCGTCGGCAGGTTAGCATTTCACCAGGTTAATATTCATCTGTGTCGAACAAAATTGACGTATTTTTATTAGTAGTGGTGATTTTAGTCCACATTGTCTGCAATTCAGACTTGACATTACAAATATTGATGTACTGTATTTGGTACACAGTTAAGTCATCATTTGTACACTTTTTAAGATTTATTCTGGGGCTTTTATGCCTTTATTGATAGGACAGTAGACTGATGGGAATTTGCAGCCTATAGGGTGCACCACGCCCACGCCGCTACCGTCCGGGCCCTTTTGGAGACTCTTTGGAGTTAAATTAATGTCAGATTTTACAGTGTAGTTCAAACTGTAGTTGAACTTGGCCTGCAGAGTCGATGTATGAACCTGTAGACTTTGAAGCTCTCATCAGAACTAAACAGAGAGAGAGAGAGAGAGAGAGAGGTATTTATGGAAGAAGCTACCGGTATATAGGCCTGTTTTCAGTCTTTTCACATGTTTGCTCAACCAACTGTTGACCAACTGTTGATTCAACTCCAAGAGGAACAGCTTGGACAGTCTTGCACCGTAAAACCCGAGTGTTCATTTATCTGAGAGTGTACCAATGTAACATTTGAACACATGGATAAATGATCATGAGGATTTGACTGTATCAAATGGGGCTGCGTATGTATGTCCTTCATGGCTGTTGTTGACTGTGTGTGTGTGTGTGTGTGTGTGTGTGTGTGTGTGTGTGTGTGTGTGTGTGTGTGTGTGTGTGTGTGTGTGTGTGTGTGTGTGTGTGCGTGTGCGCGCGTTCGTGTGCGAAATGCGTGTGTACTGTACATGTGTGCGTTTGTATGTCCTGTTTATCCCCTGCCATTTATTTGTGTGTGTTGTGGAGGTTTATTGTGTCACGTGTGCCTCTGTCTGCAAGAACAGAAAAAGAAAGACCCCAACATCACTGTTCATCCAACTCTCATTGAGCTGGTCATTCCTTACTGTAGTGACTTCAGTGCCTTGACTAGTGGAACCCAGATGTGGCGCTCCACCCAAAAACTGGCTTTAATATCCATTCGTCATGTCACATCATCACCAGCGTTAGGGTGGCTGGTGCAGCCAACGGCAAGCAGACAACCACATCACAACCAAACACACAACTCACAGACCTCTACTATTCTCCATGCTGCTCTTGAACAAGCTAAGAGAATACTAAGACACCCAATTGTGACAGGGTCTGATCTGATTGAATGTGTAGAGCATATCATCTTTCTGTTTTTTACTGATTACGCAGCTATATAGATTGAAATCTGAAATTGCAATAATCATGACATCACCAGTGTCACCACAACTAAACATTTATTTCCACGGGCAGGCGGCAGATGACGCTGGCAGTGTCGCATTGGAGCAGTATTTTTCATTAAGCTGATTTCTGGAAGAACAGGACACTTGTAATATTGACTATTAGACATTTATAAAATTGCCCTGCACCTAGCTAATGTTCTGAACACTTTATTTTATACTGTGTAAATATCCATGGACATTCTACTCTACCTGGAAATACCTTTTGGTTACAAACATTCAATCTGGTCTATAATTGAAGATATTTGAATGTTGTTAAATCTCAAATCAAAAAGCTGAGAAAAAGTCCATCAAAGATTAAAATGTTTCGATCTGGAAAGGTTAGTCCAAATGTTGAATTTTCTAAAATGAAATATAGAAAACAATAATTTGTAGCCTCAGTGCAGTGGATGTATACGGTATATTGTGATTATATTTAATTTATAAACCTGCTGTTACGCACTGCACCTGATATGCTGGCTGTGTGGACAGCAGATGTGTACGAGATGCTGAGGGGTTGCAGTGTGCTCTGATTGTAATGGACGTTCAATGTACACACACACACACACACACACACACACACACACACACACACACACACACACACACACACACACACACACACACACACACACACACACACACACACACAGCAGGGAGTCTTTCCCCAGATCAACCCCAAGCACAGAAACAATAAGAACCAGATATGTTCTTCCATTCCAGCTTTAATTGTCAGTCTCTCTCTCTCTCTCTCTCTCTCTCTCTCTCTCTCTCTCTCTCTCTCTCTCTCTCTCTCTCTCTCTCTTAATCTCAGCACATATTGGACAGATTATGGTAATTCCCCATCTTTTATTGGTATTAGTTTATGGTTAAGTTATTTTTTGTTTTTTCCTCCTCCTTTTCTTCTCCCTGCCTCCTGTGATAATAAAGTCAATGGAGCCATTGGTCTCATTCTGCATTCTTCTGGCTTTATGCTCTGGTCATCTGTCTGTCTGCTTTATCATCATCTCTTGTGACTCTCCTCTTTCTTCCGCCCGCCCGCTTTCCTCAAACCCACCTCACTCTGTGTGTGTGTGTGTGTGTGTGTGTGTGTGTGTGTGTGTGTGTGTGTGTGTGTGTGTGTGTGTGTGTGTGTGTGTGTGTGTGTGTGTGTGTGTGCGTGTGCACGCGTGCGTCCGCGGGGATGGGCTAATGATTCTTCTTCTTGTGAAAAATGTCATGAAAGCACATTAATAATGTATATCTCTATGTGTCTCTCTCTCTCTACCAGACCTGCTGTCCACCAACAGGTCTTCCATCTTCAGTGGTCACCATGGCCAGCTGTCTCTGAGCTCTGTCTTCCTGGATGAGTACCACGACCGCCTATTCCTAGGAGGGAAAGATGTCCTCTACTCTCTCACTCTGGGACCAGGCAGCACACAGTCTAAAGAGGTGAGTGCTTCAGACCCCACCCCAGTTTGCTATATGCATTGATTACACCCTTGGACCCTCATGTGATTATCCAATCTACACTGTAAAGTCCTACCTCAGAGAGGGTTCAAATGGAACCAAATGGACCCATTTTGAGAACCACTGCTTTTAGATTATGGATTAGAATGGAATACAGTAGAATAGAATAGAGTGGTCCGGACTGCTGGCGTAGTGGTCCTGGCACCTAGGCTCCAAAGTAGCCTGATAGAGCATCACTCTTTGCGTCCTGTCTCGCCCCATCTCTCCCTCTCCCTGTTTCCTGTCTGTCTCTACTGTAAAAACTATAAATTAAGCCCCCTAAATTATATATTTTTGTAATAAAATAGAGAATGTAGTAAGATAGAATAAAACAGAATGCAGTAAAATGGCATGAGAATAATAAAAGAATGCAGTAGAATGAGCTAGGTAGATTAGAATGGAATAGGGAAGAATTTAGATTCTTTATTCTTGAATATAATAAAATAGAATAGAACGATTGTTTGTTTGTGGAAAAGTGCCTACAGCCTCACTGTGGTAGAATTAGAAACAGACATGGTACAATAAATACACAATTAAACACCACATGACACAACGACACGCTACACTAAATACAGATTCAGACACCACAAGACACAATAACACAGAAACAGAGCCCCCATTACATACTGTGTTCCAGTTCCTAGTCAATAGACAATGTCTTACTTGAGAGGTTACGAGAGGAAGACGGCATAGGAAAGTGCTCTGTCAAGAGCACCAGCAGGGGTGCGCAGTATTGTGCATGCATTGCAGACAAGTGGTTTTCTAACCCCTACCCACCATTGTCTGGCACAGTAATAGACACTGGCGAACAGCGTCGGGCTATTGCATCTTTTGTGGCAAATAACTTAGTTCCACATTCCTGCTGGAAGGTTGTCGACAGGGTCTATGACGTCTGGCTTCTCCGCATTTACCACGTCTTAATAAGAATCACATTTACCATACTGACACAATAAACAGCCAGCATTATGCATACTAGGGCGATGCCCCTCCGGTTATGCAATACCCCATTTGACATGTATGTACCCATTTGACCTGTTGTCCATTGTCAGAATACCTGTTGTACCTGTCATCAGATTACAAGTGCAGTACTTAGTACAGTATTGCAACCATCAGAATCATCAGAATTGCAACCATCAGAATCTTTCTAGTAATCATTGTACTTGGAGACCTACTACTATCATTCTATGACGTCATATTGATGACATCAGGGAGCTCCATTCTCCATATATGGGCTATGGGCATAAAAGGAACACAGACAGACATAATAGATGCAGAGATTTGTCGATTCATAGATATTTCTGGACAACTGCTGATCTGACTGACTTTAAATGTATTTTGAAATGTGATGTTAAAACCGTAAGGGCATACTGAGCATGTGCAAAGGTTTGGGATCTATGTTCTCCTTCTGTCTTTGGTTTAACTCCTCACACAGTCTGCCAATTTCACCTCTGTTCAAGCAAACCTCACCTCACGTCTGACTGACCTTTCCAAAACATTTAGAGGATTTTATATACACTCCCCTCCACACACACACGCACGCACGCACGCACGCACGCACGCACGCACGCACGCACGCACGCACGCACGCACACACACACACACACACACACACACACACACACACACACACACACACACACACACACACACCGATCTCTCTGTCTCTCTCAATAAAGCTGATTCTGATTCTGACTATCTCTAACACACACACACACACACACACACACACACACACACACACACACACACACACACACACACACACACACACACACACACCGAAACACCTGTAAAACTGTAGCCGGTCATAAATCAGCCCTGGTTTCTCTTAGTTTTTCTTAGGCGTCACCTTTCATCTACATGCATATTTGTCATCAAAGAGTTGTCAAACACTGCGTGTTGGAGTGAAAGAATTACAGTGACTCTGTCTTGGCATGCGGCAAAGACATGAGGAATGACTTGGAATTCAGGAGTCAGATCCATTAAGTGCAGTTCAACAAAGTTCCTCTGTCATCAAACAAGGATGAAACACAGAGCTTCTGGCTCAGCAACGAAGGGATTTGATTAGCTTAACTCTGAGGGAGAGTGAGAGAGGGTGAGGGAAGGTTGAGAGATGGAGGGAGTAATAGGTGGAAACAGAATTGGCAAAAGGAAGAGAAATAGAGAGGAACAGGGACATGAGGAGACCAGGCAGAGAGAAAGACACAGAGGCGGGCATTGATGAAGTTCTTGATGAACCGTATAGGACAGTATTATGTACTCCCGCTGAGTGATGCAACAACAGCAGCAGCTGCCTTGAGTAGAGCTTCGCAGCTGAACCTCATTAGAAGACTTAATGCTATAGCTCTATTTTGGAAAAATAATCAGTACCATTTAGTATCTCTAAAATATACAGGAAGCACATTGTATAAACCAAAAATAACTGACAAATTATTTGGTCAGACAAGGATCCATTTACCTGCTATCTAGCCAATTGTGTTGCTTCTCCCTTATTTCAGTCCGTATCAGTTATCCAGTTATATATACACATCCATATATTACATCAGCTATGTATATATTCACCACAGCTGCATACGATTTTACCCTGGTGTGATATCTATAGACAGTGAAAGGTACATGCATCACCTTGCCAAAGCTAAGTAAAAACCAGACACCATTGTTTCAGTTGGACACATAAGAGAGACAATAGAGCCTTATAGTACCACAACAACCTGGCGGCATGAAGGGAAATAATCTGTTAGATCATTGGTTCTCAATGTGGGGTCCGGGGACTGGCTGGGGTCCTTGAAGTGGTTACATAGGTTCCCCAAAATGTGTTAATGTAACATCACAATCAGTTTAAGTGTTAGCAGACAGGTCATTCCTCCTCTGTTCAGGGACTTTTGTTTGCCATGTTTTCCATAATTACCACTCACTTCTTACTGTGACTGCTTAGGTTAAAAATCCTTGACATTTTGGGCAAGACATTTTGGGCAGGTTGATGTCTGACTTGAGTGGCTATCGAGATTGAGAAGAAAAACGGCTTCCATGTGTGTTTTTGCTGTTCAAACCTAATAAAAGCAATCTGATTCCTATTCGGATACTTTGCCAAAAATCATATTTGTGCTGCCAGTCAGTACATAGCCATAGTGTTGTTATTTGGAGCCTGGTTTGCGATGTTCTACCCGACATCAAGAAGAAAACATCAGCCAACATCATAAGAAAACATACAGTATGTAGCCTTTTTGTTTTGAGTGCTCCTCTTTCTGATCATTTATTCACCACAGCTGCCCTTGTCCTGTAGATACTGTATTAGTTTAGCTGTGATTTGTTGTGAGCATGTCTTAACATGAGATTTAATAGGGTTTACATTAGAAGTCACGCACGCATGGAGATTGTGATTACTTTTAAAGCAGCAAGCATTTTTTTAAATCATCTTCATATGTCTTAGCAGGAGACCAGCAAAGGGAATATGAAAGGTATTGGGTTTAGTTAATTTCCTCTTTGGTACACAATGTAATCTACAGTTTGTTCTCTGTTCACTGGTTTCTACCCAGTGATAGAAACGTGTGTGTGTGTGTGTGTGTGTGTGTGTGTGTGTGTGTGTGTGTGTGTGTGTGTGTGTGTGTGTGTGTGTGTGTGTGTGTGTGTGTGTGTGTGTGTGTGTGTGTGGGTGCATGTGTGGGTGTGTGCTTTGTGCGTACGTGCATGCGTGCATCCCGTGCATGGCAGAGTTTGTGTAAAATTGAAATGGAGAGAAGTGTGTATGTATATGTGTGCATGTGCATCATGCATACAGTATGTGTGTACAATACCGGTACATGTATGTGTGGTGTGGGGGAGTTCGAGAGAAGGCTGAAACAGAAGGGAGGAGATGAGACAAAGAAAGGAATGAGGAGTTAAAGTACAGTACAAGCATAGCCAGATCTCGCCCACCTCATCCATTCTATAATTCCCCTTCATCCCCCTCTCATCCCTCTCTTTCTTGGTATAAAGCTGGCTGAATCTCCTCTCCTCTCCTCTCCTCTCCTCTCCTCTCCTCTCCTCTCCTCTCCTCCCCTGCTAGCGGTGTACAGTAAAAGTGTAATGGAGATAATCGTTGAAATGTTCTTCCAGTTCAATGCCAGACGTCTTCCAGAGCCAAGCATTGTGAAACGACCGGGAGAAGTCATTCAGTGAATCCAGTGTAATGACAGAAGGGTATATAGGCTGCATATCCGCAAAATCTGTTGAAAGCATGAAAGACAAAGGGTGGCCTCCTACGCACAAGGTAGCATCAAAAGCCTTTTATTATACTCTGACCTTTTTCAGGCTGCTCATCCATCCTTTGTGTCGTTGATCTTTACTGAGATGGATTATTTGGGAATATTGAAAGAGACAGACACAGGCAGACAGGCATTGTAGGGAGGTACAGGTAAGGTCACAATAATAAGACAGTCAAAAGTGTCTTTACAACAGTCAACGGGAGCTTCATCTGTAAGGGTCCATGTGGTTCCATTTGTACAGTACACACTAGGATTTACACTAGGATTGCCGTGTACAGTCTTTCCCCACTTAAAATGAACACCAGCAGTACTAGGGCTGTCTTCAACTCAGGATTTTTAGAGTCGAGTCAAGTCGCATGGGTTAATGCGACTCGTCGACGAATCGTTTTATATATGTAAAAAAAAAATCAAGTGTTGCTTTAAACCACGTCAACATAATACAATAAACATTAAGATGAACGTTGTTTTAAGCCTTGAAATAGATCCATGAACTACCGTGCATATGAAATAATGAGACATGTTAGTGGCGGACATTAATGACGATGAGATTGCGTCCAGCCGTGCGTAATTGTGAATCGTGGAGCAGAGTTGAAAGACGGGGACGATAATAATCCATCTCTTTGACAACACAATTGCGTGTCGTTTATTATTTCCACAGCGCTGCTGTATCAAAAAAGCTATGTTGCCGATCAAGTCGTCGCTGGTGCGAGACAATGAATAACTGTTCGCCCATGGTCTCAGACTGAGACCACGACCACACTCAGCAGCAGTGAGTGAAAGTGGGAGAGTTGCTGTCGCCGCTGCTTCTTGCTCTTGGCTAGCTGCAACAAGTAGAATAACAACACGTCGACATATTTCCTCTCAAAGCGGTTAACTTCAAAATAAGAGCTGCCTGTAATATGATCAAGTCACGTTAACTGGTTTTATTTTGAAGTCTACTTACAAATAGTAGGAAGTATAAGATGAACTCAATTGGAAGTACATGACACCAGTCCAGCGCTATACCGCACCGCAGTAACTGCCTCGTGATATAAAAATAATATATTTTCGACTCCTCGACTCAAACAATTGGCATCGATTCCGGGGGCTTAAAACGACTCGTTGATTCGTCGATTTTTAAAAGACAGCCCTAAGCAGTACAAACTAATCCAGTGTTTGAACTGATCTGTAGTGTTTTGATGATCCAAGGTTAAACTTTACAGTTGGAAGCTTGTTTCACCCAGTTTCTCCACTGAAACAAGTGTCCTCTGTTTTCATTAGATTACATTGTGGACAGTTAGTTCCATGTGCTTCCACAGTGTCTTTGGTGTGACGCACTTCGGGCTGCATCATTATGTTCCTGATAGAATGCAAGCATAAAGTCATTGTATTAAATCTGGATGAGTTCTTTTAATTCATGCCCGTTGCCTTTATTCAGAGTGATGCCAATTCTCATTTTTCATCTCTACAGCGTTCAATTGTCTCTTATTCAAAAAATCCTCCCAAAAGCATAATAGAAGCTTATAGTAAAGCATTTTGAAGATCTGTTGCCAACTGCAAACAATCCAGCCATTGTGAAATCCAATGAAACCGGCCTACCGTCCAAGCCTTCCTCTCATCTGCCCACTAACATTTGTGTGGTATTGTCCCAGTGGCGTCAGTTCAGAAAAAGCTAAGGTATGGCAACATGTCTGGTGTCTTG
This sequence comes from Nannobrachium achirus, assembly GCF_963921795.1. NCBI lineage: Eukaryota > Metazoa > Chordata > Actinopteri > Myctophiformes > Myctophidae > Nannobrachium > Nannobrachium achirus. The sequence goes on from NC_137818.1 coordinate 24,454,705, forward strand.
CACGCGCGCCATCGCGCGCGTGCAAGACACCAGTCATGTTGCCATACCTTAGCAACAGGCATGATACTTATTTATTTATTTTCCCCCCCCGTTTCTACGGTTTCTTGGGCTGGATATGGCAGCCTGGAATGGTTTTCAAGTGCAGCTAAACTAACAATTAACAATAATGAATTGCACCTGTGCAGCTGACCTGCGGGAATATACCATTTTGTCAAGATGGGGAGAATACAAGTGTGGAGAATATAATTATAATACCTTGTTAAAGTGACCATTTTGTAAAATTTTGCATTTTACTGTATTTTAACAACATAATAACCAGAACAGATAGACAGAGAGACATTCATGGATTTATATTTAAAAGTAACTTTTATTTTCCCCCCTGAACCCAGGGTATGGCAGCTGCATACCCCTGCCATACCCAATTGACGCCCGTCTATTGTCCAATCTGGGGCAAAAGTCTTATTGCCCTTTCTACAACAAATCCGATCATGAAATGGGTAGCAAAGTGCAGTAAAATCAGTAATAGAGGTTTGATGTTTCTCTTTCACAATAATACAGACGCTTTGGTTGAATGTGAGCCATGAATCTATTAAACCATTACAGCACCTCTACCAGCAGTCGTTGTAATGCAGAATAACCTCTGCAACGAATCAAATCCGGGAAGAAAAACAACAGCCCTAATTATAATTATATGGGAACAATCTCAAATAAATACTGATTAGGCTCATGTAAATGTTCATGTTATGATGAATATATTCCATCAACTGGTGCCGATTCACATAAACAGATATGATTGGACTCCCATACGCCACTTTCAGTTATGGTATAAAACGTTCAAAATTATTTAATTTGGCTCATAAACCGTGCCTGCAACAAAGACTCTTTCATTCGTTTCAGCCTCTGTGTGTTTGGTTGTGTGGTTCTGTTTTGTGATTGCTGTGCAGTATTCTGTAGGTCAATCCCTACACACGCTCTGAGATGAACACTCTGGGTTTACTGTGTGGGTGTGAAAGGGGCAGATGACTTGGAATCAGTAGTTCTACTTTTGGCAGCTTATACACTGTACAGTACATATGGTAATATGTTATCCCTTTGACCTACAGTATACAGTATTGAGATGTGTCATGTGTGTGTTGACAGACATTTAGCACTTGGAATTTCAAGGCTAGTTATATTTCAGAGCCACCTGACCCGCTCAACAAAACATATTTTCATCTGAAAAGTGTCAACTGACGCATAATAAATGTTTTCACTAAAACATATGGAAGCTCCAAATATGTGACAGAACCATTGTTAAGCGGAAAAGAAACCAGCACAATTGACTAGGGGTTCCAATTCCAACATTAAGTTAGTTTCAGCTATAGCTTATAACTGCAATGCCATTTCTTTAACCACTTTCAACATGATGTCCTTATTATTTTGGGCATGTTATTATACGTGAAAATGTTAAAAAATAGGCGATCTACAAGCTCACAACACGTCGCAATGTGACTGGTTGTGAGCTTGTAGATTGCCTATTTTCACCATACAAAACTGTTGCACGAAGAAGTAGGACATACTGTAGGGTTTAAGTGGTTAAATGATATTTCCTTGCACAACTACATAATGGGACCCTAAGTGCATCCAGTACGTCAGGCTGCAGTTGAGTCATGTTGTTTCTGAGTGTGAACTACAGTGAACACTCCACTAGAAATGCCTTTCCTCCATTTTTGTAACTGATGTTCAAAGCTTAAACAAGAGTTTTCTATCATTATGGGAATAATCATATGTTCTATTTCGGAACTATACTGTATAAGAGAGATAATATACATTTTCCATGAGGGAAATTTACAGTCTCTCTGAGGAAAAAACAAATATATTTTATATACTTTTTGAGTGGATGTCCATTAGTGACTCAATCATTGCGATTCAGTTTTTGTTTAAATTTTAGAGGCAACAGTTATGACAAAGGAAACACCATGGCTAAATACTGGGGGATGACCATGCTTAATATGCAGAACCATAGGCGATTTTAAGGGGTGTCCTAGGGTGCACGTGCACCCCCTGGCCGCCAGGCGGCCATTTTGATTTTTTTTTTTTTTTTTTGTAATGTAACTTTATTTTATAATTATTAAATAAAACAGTGATCGTGATTTGTAAAATGTGCGCAAAAAGAGAGGTGGAGGGGCAAGTATTTCAGCTTGCTTGCTTGCAATGTAAGACCTATCAGCTTGCTTGGCGGCGGCGCTGTTGGCAGACTTGGCAGGCACTGTGGGTGGGCTGTGAGATTAACACCTGTGCTGGCCGGCTGTGTGACTCTCTGATATGATGACCCACAATTCCTTGATTTCCTTATCTGTTTCCGCCCGCCTAAAACAATATGGATACAGCAGCAGAGCAGCAATAATGGCGAAACGAACTATAAATACAAAGACAATTGACCAATTCTTTATAAAAAAGAGCAAACCCAGTGCCACAACCGATAATTCATCATCAGGAAATGTGAACACGGGTTCACTCGACACTGACAGTAATGCTAATGAACGCGAACCAGAGGAGTTGGACGGAGCTTGCAGCAGCAGTGATCCAGCCACCGACATCACTGTGGAAGGCTCGCCGTTGCCTGAGACCGGGGCCCCGGTTCGTCCACAGCAAGCAAGCTGTTTCTCTCTCTCTCTCTGTGTGTGTGTGTGTGTGTGTGTGTGTGTGTGTGTGTGTGTGTGTGTGTGTGTGTGTGTGTGTGTGTGTGTGTGTGTGTGTGTGTGTGTGTGTGTGTGTGTGTGTGTGTGTGTGTGTGTGTGTGCGCGCGCGCGTGCGTGCGTGCGTGTGTGTGGAATGGATAAGGAGCGGTGCTTTCATCTAGTATTGTAGGCTAGTATTGGGACCTTGTCTGCATTTTTTGTGTCGGTTTGTGTCTGTTGACTAGGGGTGCCACGGTTCGTTTAGCCCACGGTTCGGTTCGTACCTCGGTTTTGGGGTCACGGTTTCGGTACGGTTCGGTGCGTGTTTTGCATTAAAAAAAAAGACTTTCCAAAAATCTATTTTTATTTTGCTTTTAAGCAAATTGAATTATGACAGTGCCTCTTAGCCTTAAGGTGGGTTAAATAATAATAATAATATAAAATAAAATAAAAAGGGGGAAAAATGATTTTCTTTTCTATTATCATTATCATCAATATTGGCCATCGTCTTCAGTTTCAAAGTGCTTTATTTATGAACAAATTGTTTTGCACCCAACAAGAGATAGGCCTACTATAATAGTAGGCTACAAGCTTGAGCAAATAGCCTCTGTAAGTTTTCATTACTATAACCAAAACAGACGGGTGTGTTCACTGTGTTGCCAAACTTTGCGAGAGGAATAAGCAACCAGATCTATGAAAACAATGCTTAAATAATTGAATATAGGCCACGTGAGGTCGTTAAACCTATACACGTCGGCTATTTGAAAGTGGCCAAGCCGATCTACAAGCTCACCACCGCATCCACCATTATTTAGCCTACAAGCAACTTTACATAAAAACAAGCTCAATGTGGCTTATAATAATCAGACATGGCAACAACACTCACCATGCGTTGTTCCCCCGTTGTTCCTCCACTCACTCAGTCAGTCAGTGAGGCTAGCGGGTGTCTGACACTCTGGCTTGGGGCTACGCTACGTTTGGCTTTGTTGCTTGCTAACGCTGCCTGCTATGGTCAGTCTAAAAACAGACTGTAATGATGTATGGGACTTTTACAACAACAAGCAGATTTCTCTTGGACTTGTTCTCCATGTTACAACAACTATGCGCTCCGCACTGCACAGCTTAGCGACTAGCAAGACTGGCTTCGTTTTGTTTTTCTGTCTCTGTGAGGACTCTCAACTGCTTTGCTCTGCTGCGAGTGTGAATGTCGGCTCTTGTTACAGAGTAGGTGGGGGTGATGGGACATTAGTGCGTGTTTACTTGCGGAGCGGGGTTTAGTGGAGATTGTCTTGTGCACGATGCACAGTGGCTGTCCAGCTGTAAGAAATTAATTAATTTGCAAACACAAAAAGACCGCGGTTCACATGAAGGCGTACGGTTCGGGTACCGTGCAGGGCGTACCGTACGGTTCGGTTTTATACCGTGAACCGTGGCACCCCTACTGTTGACGTGCGAGGCAATGCGGTGGTCATGCTGCGCTGCGGTGTGAGTGAGTGTGAGAGAAAGAAGTGTTTGGGGCTGCTGGAGTTTAAAGTGAACAGCAAGCAATGATGATTAACTTGATGTTTGGCTTTATATGTCCTGGCTGTGCTGCCTCTGTCTGCAAAATAAGTAAATAAATCCTATAGATAGACATATGCTCATGGTGTCTAGAAAAAGAAGCACCTGTTTTACACTTTTTTTGTTTATATTATGTTACATTTGGGTACAAAATTAACTGCAGAAATCCGCTAAAACAACATTACAAAACCGCTAATATCCGCAATTTTTTTAAAGCGCGCGCGCGAGCGTCGTGCACGCGAATAGAGGTCGTGCACCCCCTGCTGGAACAGGCTAGAATCGCCTATGTGCAGAACATAATAATAATAATAGTAATACCTCATATTTATATACTGCTCTTCTAAATACTTAGTTGCTTTACATTGTGGAGAAAAATTGGTCCGTGAATCATGGATAATAGGATTTATGTGATAACCTAAAGTGACATAGATGATAGCAGGTCTGGATTTCACAGTATATCCATATCAGTCAGGCATTTGTTTAACTACTTTTCTCTGATTCGCACCATTGCGAGCCAGGCTTTAGAAAGGCCCTGGCTTCACAGCATATAAATTTCAATCAAGAATGTATAAGAATGCTTTCTTGCATGCTTTATAGGGATCTTTTTGTTGTTGTTAAATGATATCAGCCATACAGAACGCCACAGATGACGTAGTCTCAGTAATTTATGCTATACATGTCGCTAGCCAAAGATTAGACCATCCCTGATTTAATCTTACATAAATATCAGTCAGGCATGTTTTAGATGTCCAGTGTGTGTCTGGATGATTTACACCATATAGTGTTGGTGAGCCAAGCTTTTAGTTTTAACAGACCCTGAGTTATTGTGACTTAAATCAATTTAATGTACACTACTTTGAAGAAAACGTTTGACTTAACAGTGGCTATCAATGCATGCAATCTGACGGAAATGTATGGATGCTGACATCATTATGTTCTGACTCGGTCCCGTACCTATTGCATCATCACATTTGTACTCCAAATCTCACAGTATGGAACATCCTCTTAGGTTTTATACATTTAATGACCTGTCAGTTCCACCACAGATGACTGAGTTCCAGTGATCGAGACCATTGTATCCCTGGTTTCAAACAAATATATGTACAGTATGTTTGTGCACATACGGTACATAATCCATTGGCAACACGCAGGCATGACTACACACACACACACACACACACACACACACACACACACACACACACACACACACACACACACACACGCACACGCACAAACACACACACACACACACACACACACACACACACACACACTATCTATTAAAAAAAAGACGATATCTGTAGATGTATTCATGGCCACAGTTACATAGTCATAGGTCCCATTGACTGTCATCACAATGCCATTGGATGATAAATGTGTTCATAGGTCCGGGGCTGTTGCCATGAACTCACACAGCATACACATGCAATTGGTATGAGCCGCAAAAACAGAACTCTAAACTCACAATCAACTTGTATCTGAATCTATTATGAATTAATGTAAGATATCAGCTTTGAAATGCAGATACATATTTCACTAATATAAAAGAGGTAGAGTGGATTTCCTGAGTTTAGGAGGAGTTACCCTCCGCTGCATCATTGGTAGAGAGGCCTGGCTAAAACACTTCCAGACCTTAATATCACAGCTTTTATAGCTACAAGACTCTGGATAAAGATGACCACATGTCAGAGATGTAGGTCTTTAGCCAACATTTAGACAAGGCTGTATTAGTCTGCCCATTTAAGGCGGCCATGATAAAGTATGATTTATAACGTGGGAGATAAATATGTCTCAAACTTTTAATGCCGATATGAAAGCCTGTACATTATGAGCAAGGAGATGGCTCACTTTATAGTCTTGGGAGGTCAGAGAAGAGTTTCATTGCCTCTCCAACACAACATTCATATTGTCTCTCATTTTGATCCTGTGTTTCTATCACTTTGATAATCTTTGTAAGTCCCTGTTTCACTCCCTCTCTGGTTCACATGAAACCACACACAACCACATAGTCAAGAACAGGACACACACACACACACAAACGCACGCACGCACGCACGCACGCACGCACGCACGCACGCACACACACACGCACACACGCACACACGCACACACGCACACACATGCACCCACACACACACACACACACACACACACACACACACACACACACACACACACACACGCGCAATGTGAAATATTAGGTGAATGATACATACACAAGTTGCATAGTAACAATAGTAAAAATAGGTGCATGGTTAAGGAAAATCAATAAAATGAGCCAATGAAATGAAATTCTATATGAAGGGCTAATGGATCTCCATTTTCCATGTGGCAGGGATAGCTTACATTTATTTCCGACATACCTTTTGGAAACTAAATACTTGGAGAGATATCTTGCTCATTAAAGAACAATTCCCTTTTTATTTTCATTTGTTGACGGTGAAAGTAGCGTGTCATTCTGTTCCATTGTCTCAGATAAGTTCTGCAGTACAGAATTATGTATACATTAAATTCTATATCAGATTGGGTATTTCTTAATCATGGGCAATTTGGTTTCTATTGTCATGCATGAGAGGAGGAGGGCTGAAAGTGTGAAATCTATTCCATTCCGTGTATTGTCTCTGATTTCAAACTCCATCGGACAGAACAGATGTTTGGTATTATATGCTTATTTCGTAACTAATACTTAGAGAGAGGTTATCCTAATCAAGGAACAATGTCATTTCTATTTTATCGCAGCAAGCCTGTAGTGTGAAATTCCTTCCATTGTCCGAGGCCAAAATCTCATTTCACGCTTATCTGACTATTCAACTTTGCTCCTGGTTGAGTTGGCGGAACGGAACACATACTGTACGGGGCTTTCCACCGTGAAGATCTGTAATGTTGAAAAGAGATTATTGTAAGGGCCAGATTAGCCTTGGGTGTAGATGATCTATTGGTTTGGTGAAGAAGAGCTTTCTGTCACCTAACACCGGAGCGCTAATTAAAGATAGGACAGAGGCACTGCCAGCATCTGTTGTCGGTGCACATTTTTTTGTTGTGCTTGCAGAACTGATACTGTACATATTTGCTCATCGCCAGCCTCAAATATATAAAATCCCCCTGAGATAAATTTCACGCTAATTGTTTTTATGGTTTGCTGGGTATTATGTGCAGCTCATAAAGCCTGTGTTGCTTTAATTCCATATTGCCGTTTTTAAAAGTGGCTGCTCAGCAATGCTGCCAACATACTGTATGAAGTCCTTCATCATGTTCTCTTATGTCCTTTAACGATTTCAATACATTTCATTCTCCATCTCTCTCCTCCTCCTCCTCCTGTTTGGTTGCCTCTTTTTCTTTTCCCTATTGTCTCCGCGGCTGTTTTCTACTGTATATGGTGTTTCATTAAAGAATATTGAAACATGACAATTTATGATTCTTTCTCTTCTCTCTCTGTCTCTCTCTCTCTGGTGCGACTTTCATTCCTTTTCCTTATTGTTTCGGCTGCTGTTCCCATTATGGGATATGTTTCACTTTCACATTATAAAATATTAAAAAGTGACACGTTATGACTCTTTTTCTCCTCTCCCGCCCCCCTTCCCCCCATTTTTATTGCTGTTTTCACAGATCTACTGGCCACCCTTACCTGGTAACAGAGAGGACTGCGTTCTAAGGGGAAAGGACCGACAGGTTAGTGACTGAGGGCTCAATCATTCAATCATCTTCCTTCCTGCTAAGCCTCTCTTTCAACAAAAATGGAAATAACTAAGCTGTCTGGCTTTGCCATTTTAAACAATGCTTTATGCTCCTGTAGAAGCCACGTGTCTGTTG
>NC_137818.1:24467737-24475854 GCF_963921795.1 Nannobrachium achirus
ATGTGTGGTCACTCCTCCTGGCTATGTGCTCCTCTGCTGGTGTGCACAGAGGGAATTCAACCAAATGTTGATCAGTGCACTTTAAAATGCAGAGTGTTTCATTGTGTTCATTTCAATCTGACCGTGTTCAAATGGAACCTTTCGGGTCCATTTGAACACTCTCAGATTCAAACGAAGACCCTGGATTTGACTGTGATCCCGGCTTACTGAAGTTTAGTTTTCGGTTTGATGTGGTTTATTTGGTCAGTCATTTAATGTGTGTGTCAGTCAGTCAGTCAGTCATCAGCACAGGAAGAAAGTGATTCAGAATGTCAAGATGATGACAAAACCGGAGATGAAAAGCAAATGAGTGGTTTTGTATGAGTCAGAAGAAGGAAACACTGTAATGCCACTTATGAAAACTTCTCAACTCGACTCAAACAAAAGCTATTGCTTTGGCATTGTAACAAGTCATTGTCTGGAAATGTTTTTCTCTTCTAAAAATCACATTTGACTGGTTAAATACTCACAGTGGCTGGTGAATCTTGGAATCTGTCAGAATGAAGAATGTTAATTTTCTGATATCGCTGTGTATTTCCACTCTCCTGAAATAAGCAGTGCTGTACTTACTACTGTAGTTACTGCTCTCAAAAACGACATAGATACGGTACCTATTTACTGCAATATAAAAGTAACTAGTTACTTTTGCATTTTTTTTTTCTTTTTGCTTATACATTGTGTTGCTGCAGCACAAGATCTCTCAACTTTGATCTATTGTAGCACATAGAAAACTAGTATATAATGTATATGAATCATGTATACAACAACAACACACCTTCAAATCTGTCTTTATATGTCTGCCTGGCTTATAGACTAGAGTAGAAGTCTCAACATGGAGGCAATTTCCTGAGCAGGCTGGGCTAAAAATCAATTTCAAAAAGTTTCAACCCATTGACTAATTTATCCAGACAGTCCAGTATACTACACACATCTGTAGTATATTGGTACAATGCAGAAAAAGCTACGAATTAAGGAGCTGCTCGCCCTCTCTATCTTAACAACAGAGGGGGAAGTCACAGACGGGGGTTGTGTAGCCTCAGTATCCAGGCATTTGTTTAGTGCAATAGTAAGATCATAATAAAACTTTTATCCTCTGAAGTTGTCAGCTATTTTCACATGAAACAATGAGTAACATGGCCATTTACATTTCAGTGACTAAGAGTGTTATTTAATTAGAAATGGTAATTAGTTACGTTGTTAGTTAACGCAAAAAGTAACTGCGTTTTAGGGGTGTAACAATATAGTAACTGTATCGAAATATCGTTTTTAACTTAAAAAATCGAAGTATATCGAAATGAAAACAGCTAAAATCGAATCGTATCCTTTTATTTTGTATTGTATAGAATCGGCAGTGCAAAGAATCGATTGTATCAATACTACCTACTTGTGCATTGTATTTAGCATTTTTAAGAAGAACAAATGAAAAGGAGGGGTTCTGGGTTCATGTCAAGGTGCAGGTTTGTCAATAAACAATGTCCATGTATTTGGCAGATAATCACTGTTTACTTATTTATATCCATAATAATACATGTTACCCTTAAAATCCTGCACTATCCGCACCTTTCACACAGATTAAATTTCTTTGCTAAATAGTAACTATATCGATTTTAAATCATTGAATCGAATCGTATCGCTATGAATGAACCAATATCGTCCATGTTTCGTATCGTCAACCATGTATCGTGATATGTATCGAATCGCTATTAAAATGTACTAGAACTTTCAAATAACTCCTCTATTCCTATTCTTTTTCTCTGCATCTTCCTTGCAGTGATGGTGTTGATCCACTGTGGTGACCTCCCTAAAGGGAATTAGCTGGAAGAAGAAGACTTTAAAAGAGCTCTGTTTCACCCTTGCATTCGTGCTTTGTAACAAAGTGTTTGTTTAAAATAATTTTCCACTGATATAAACTGAAGCCAATGTTAGTTTATTGTCCTTATTGTATATTTTCAGTTCTCTGACGTAATCAATAATGAGTACTTTATGGGAGTTTTCACTTGGACATACTGAAGTATTCAGCTGTCCAACGTATAATACGTGTGTGTGTGTGTGTGTGTGTGTGTGTGTGTGTGTGTGTGTGTGTGTGTGTGTGTGTGTGTGTGTGTGTGTGTGTGTGTGTGTGTGTGTGTGTGTGTGTGTGTGTGTGTGAGTGTGTGTGTGTGTGTGTGCGCGCATGTCTCTGTGTATTGTCCATCCAGCTCTGTGTGTCCATACACGTGTGCATGGCAGTGTGTATTTTGATATGCGTTTATCTGTGTCAGGTCGTGTAAAGTAATTATTTAGTATTAGTCAATGTGCAATGTGTAACTGGGTCAACTGTGTGCTTAAGCGTATGTAACTGCGTCTGCAGCACATTTTGTGTGTGTGCGTCTTTTTGGATATCATGCAGTGTGTACTGTAAGTACAGTATGCACACTACGTGCATGGCTGTGTCCGTGAGCCAGTGCATATACAGTATGTGTGCATGATATGTGCGTCTCTGTGTGTGTTTCTGAACGTGTGCGTTCTCCACTGATGGTCCTGGCTTCCTGTTAGTGTTATAGAATGTGAGTGCTCTCCAGTGACCGTCCTGTGTTTATACTGGAACCTGTTCTCCCTCCCTGTCCTCCCTCCTGACTGCAGCTAGTTCACACTCAATATTTGGACACAGCCGTTTTCAGTGGCAGCTGCACTATAGCTCCATGCACAATCCGGTCAAATTAACTAGCTAGTCAGTTCTTCTGCTGTATGCTAGAGGGCTTGTGCAATGTTGAGCATATCATACAGGCATCGTCATAAATGGAATTGTTAATATCTAACCTCACTCTTTACACTGTGGTTTAACTATACCTTAGCATCCCTATTCTGCAGCGGACATTCGTTAATGTGTTGTGAGCTTGCAGATCGGCTATTACGAAGAGAATATTGAGCCCTGGGGGCACCCCAGTCAATGAAGTATAGAGCAGGAGTCTTCAACGTTTTCAGGCCAAGGACCCCTTAGTTGAGAGAGAGATGAAGCAGGGACCCCACAACCTGTTCATAGATTCCATATAGTTTCATTGTTTGACAGCACAATCATCAGTGTATTTTGGATTCATGTCAGTTTGTGTTTTCAGATATTTAACCACTTGAACCGTCAATACTTAATAAACTTGATCTTTCACGCTGTACTTAGTCTGCTCTTTTCCCCCTCTACACCAAACCTCTTTGCCGAAAATAGCCGATCTATAAGCTCACAACTTCTCGCGCTGCGAGGCGTTGTGAGCTTGTAGATCTGCTATTTTTGGCTAAAGTTCTCAGAATATTGACACTAGGGTTCAAGTGGTTAATATAAAAATCTATCACACAAAGATTTGGAGGACTGAAGACCCCTGGTATAGAGGGCCCATTGGCACCTCCTGTTTCTGTAGGGTTCTGTAGGGTTTTATTTGGTAAAAAATACATAGAAAATAAGTAAAAATCATAGAAGATTACATTAATCAAAACTTCAAGTTCAATGGGCTTATACACTATACAGGTAAATAAATACATTGAGATAATAGATTATTATTCAATCTGTTTTCTACCCCACAGGTGTCCATGGAACAGACATTCCTAATGCAGGGGTATTCAACAGGGGGTCCGGGACCCCTAGGTGGTCCTCAGAGTTACTACAGGGGGTTCTCCAAATGTTTGTGTGATAGTCAGAAGCTTTTTTCCTCCTTTTTTATACGAACCACTTGAACCCTAGCGTCCATATTCTGAGAACCTTAGCCAAAAATAGCAGATCTACAAGCTCGTACTGTAGATCGGCTATTTCCGGCCAAGAGGTTTGGTGTAGAGGGGAAAAATAGCAGACTAAGTACATAGTGCAAGCTCAAGTTTATTATGTATTGACGGTTCAAGTGGTTAAATATCTGAAAACACAAGTTGACATGAATCCAAAATACACTGATGATTGTGATGTCAAATGATGAAACTTTATGGAATCTATGAAAAGAATGTGGGGGCTTCATCTCTCTCTCAACTAAGGGATCCTTGGCCTGATAACGTTGAAGACCCCTGGTCTAATGGTTCTTTTATTGTTCTGACCCTGGGCACTTATAAAAGTCCCTCCACTTCATAGCCTGGCTGACTAGATGATGAAGACTCCTCCTTGACATCTCCAAGGCCCTGAGAGTAGAGGCGTGGTATAGAAACACTTTTGTTTGGTTTAGTGGAACTGCTCTGTCATCAACCCTCTTCAGCTTAGACCACACAGATGTCTATGGCTGTAACCAAAGTGGAACAGAAACATTATAGAGACAAATTAGATCTCTGAAGGTTTCTCCCGGAGTGTAGAGACATAGTCTGTCTAACTGGACCTGTGTTGGACCACACAGAACCATGAAAATATACCCTAACTACAGTAGTATAAGGACAGGGCATCTGGTTGGCGCATGGGTAAAGTTTCTGCCCACCAACGAACTGTGCTCCAACAAACACAATTGTCCATGGGAAGGTGGGAAGGGCGATGTCTGTTGCTGGACTAGTGACTCCCACAGGCTTGTCAAGGCGTCTGTTATTGCAGGGAGAGGAACTATGTAGGATAATGTGTTCCGCTGCACACATTACACTCTCACGGTGAAACTCCTCACTGTGGGGTGAAAATAAAGGGCTGGTGATTTAAAGGAGTATTTCAATTTAAAACACTTCTGGGGTCATGTTAACATCTACTCTGGCTTTTGTGTGCACCCCAGACATTATTGGGAGACCCTTTGGTACCAATATATGGAGATCCATGTACTGTATAAGGAGATGCTGTGAGAGCCCAAACTTGCTTACTCGGTTATTCGTTATGTGAAAGTCCTATGACGTCTATGACATCTGACATCATACATACAATCCCTTTTATGCCCATACATTGAGATCCATGTCTGTAGAACCAGCCACACAGATATGGGCTGTCTTGGCCATACAGTAGGCTATATGGATTATGTTATTGTGGTACAGTATGTGGCCGATGTGGCCTCCATATATGGGCATTCCCATATGAAGTGCTGTTAGATATGGGCTTAATATTGATGACATCAGAGATCTCCATGTATGGGCATAAAAGAGATTCTGTTAGTGTGGTTCCCCTGACATCACATTGAAGTCAGAGTTTGATGTCAGAGTGGTAAACCCATTCTGTTAGAGTGGTTCCCCTGACATCACAGTGACGTCAGAGCATGATGTCAGAGTGGCTGACCCATAGACCACAAAAAAGTGCACACGTCCGAACGTGATGTCATATGTGATGTCACAGTGATGTGTCAGGGGAACCACAGTGTCAGGCGTTAGAGACAGACAGACACGATCGCAATTACGGTACTTCTACAAATTTTGTCCAAACATCACGCCAATTGGTACATAATATATCTCATGTCATGTGATCAAGTCGGATCTGTCCGTTTATTCATATTCCATCCTTCCAAAGTTTGCAGGAGTGGCCCATTTTGAACAAAATGCCTCAAATCATGAACGCACCGTCCAATTGCTGTGAAACATTGCTGGCACACATTAAGCTACCTGCCCTGGCGGAGACCTGTGCTCCGAGGAGCAAATTTTTCTAGTTGAAATTCATTTTATCAGCCACATCCCCCTCCTATATAAGCCCATTGAACTTGAAATCATGTTGTACTGATTGAAAACACACGTCTCTGGTTCTGGTGACTGATATTGTCCTTCTAATGTGTGTGTTTTTCAATTACTTTTTTCCTCCATTTATTTTATTTTTTCATTTTCCAAAAAAATAAAAACAAGAAAGAAAAACACAGCTCCCTTAAGTAATTGGAAATTGCCATAATTAATAAATAGAGAGAGGCAGAGGCACATTTTTACTACCTGTGCCTGAGACCATTTTCAAACGATCTTGTCAAGCCACATACTGTACACCTCTGAAGGGATGCCTTTTAGACAGACCAGAAATAAACCTTTTTATTTGCTGAGAGCTTACCAGACCACGCAAAGGCCTAACAGGTTTTCCCGGAGTAAGGGTAGGCGCCTGTAAGACCCTCTCTCTGCCAAGAGCTCTTATATTCTTCCACACATAGCTTTCTGTGCCTATTAGCCCAGAGTAGAGTGATAACAGAAACCTAGTGGGGAACCAATTCCTATGCTCAGAGCTTGCCCTGACGCTCTCTGTACGCTAATATCTGCCAGAACATGTAGAAGTTAGTCTCAACACTCCCAGCGATGTCTGTATTAGGATAGAAGACAATAAAGGCTACGAGACCTTTTAGTCAAGCTTCAGCTACCCAATGAAGTCATTCAACTGCTAATTTATTACAGAACATCGGCAGAGACACACCACATCAGAGTCCAAGACATAATTCAATGTTTTTAAAATAGTTCTGCCAAAACTGTTAATGTTGTGTTCCCTCTCAGATCCCTTACCTCCATCAACAGAAACTTGCTCTTGTATTACAAACCCCATCTTTAATTGGTGTAATCTGAGTGATTAAGAAATACGATTTTGATTATTTAGATTTATAATGGCGTTTAGATTATTTATTTTGAAAGGGTTTTTAATTATGTCTGGGTTGGGAGACAGGAAATGGAGAGGGGAGATGACACGTGAAACAGGTCTTGAGAAACATGTTGAAGCCTTGGCACTGTGTGAATACTTGATATACTAGCACTAACTGGCTGAGTCGCCAGGCTGTTCAACAACGTTGTTTAATATAAATCATTAGTTTATCAGATGTGGTTATGTTTGGCAAGAGAAATGAACCAATGGGGAGGAGTAATATATTTAACTGAAACGTTTGTCTTCGGCCAGCCCCATGGTTCAGCTCGCCATTCACGCTCAGCAGCACTTCAGGAAACAATCAACAATGGTTAAGTGGCCAGCTGTCACTCTGACTGAGGCCACAGGCCACACACGGACAGATAGTATGTTAACACACAACACACACACACACACACACACACACACACACACACACACACACACACACACACACACACACACACACACACACACACACACACACACACAAACAAATATAAATTACAAAAACGGTATTCATGCATGCACCCACACACACAACAAATATCAGCAACACTTTCTTGAATATATTAGTTTAACCTTGTCACCGTAAGCCATTGACACTTCTCTTGCTGCGACACCCCGGTACAGTTAAATCCAGGAAACAGGATGTGCTCATGCCCTCTACTTCCTCAATACTTCCTGTAAGTTCTTAGGCCGGACTCACACATATGCATGAAACATCTTCTCCGTATCGTCTGAGAATGAGAGGGGGATGGGGAGGTCCAATGCATTGTCAATGGAAGGTTGTTTGGTTTTTTGTCGTTGCCGTGTCTCTAGCTCAACCACAGGCTGTCTTTTGGCCAAGATCTCAGACTACACGGACACGATAGCTGTCGCAACTGTGTGTAGGGCGCCTCAGAGAGTCAGACATGTCTTGACCCTGCTTATCCCTGCTTTGGGTCTCGTCTTTGAACTTCAGTCTGTTTCTCATAGCGTGCCCTTATCGACTATGTTAACATGTCTCTTGCTATGTCTACATTTTTCTCTATCATAGCTCTGTTTTTATATCCGTCTGCCTCTTTCTATCTGTCTGTCTCCCTATTTTCTCTTCTTTTTGTTGAGTCTCAATCATTCATGATATATTGTACAGTTTATCCATTCTCTCTCGCTCCTTGTCCTAACCAGCTGCAGCCGTCTCTCACGTCCAGTCATTACTGTGAGAAAAAATGAATTTATTTCAACTTTATCTGTGGTTTCCCAGATAAAACGTATTCTACATTGCCAAAACTTTGCTCTTAGGAAACTCAATTGAAATTTGACTCATTTGAACACCACCTCCAGTGCAATTTATTGCAATTGTTTTAACCAGGGTCTTTTGACTCAAATGTCAAAAAATGCATTTTACATAAAGTCTTTTGGGGCAATAATGTCAAGTTAAAGTGTCCGGCAATACTGGAGATATGTGGTTCTTCCACGACAGTGGAGTTACCATGTTTTCATCTATCTATTAAAGCTCTTTTCCTTGGCTTCCTTTCATCACAGACATGTGGGATCAATAACCCTTTTTAAGAAATTGTTTTCTTGTTCTGTTCAGAAAATCCCTCAA
>NC_137818.1:24476054-24526054 GCF_963921795.1 Nannobrachium achirus
GGAAACAATGGATTGGAGATCCGTTTTGGTCTGGCTCTATGCTCAGCCCACTACGGTTCAGTTCAGGGAGGACACTCACACAACCTGTGAGTCACACACAAAGGCACCAGATGTTGTTCCTCCCAAGAGCAAGCTTTACCAGAACTAATAGAAATGTTTTTATTGTTGTATTTTGATATTTGATGATTTGTTATTATTTTTTTAATAGAGCGTCCTCTTGTCTTATTGAACTGAATTGTAAGAAACATCAAAATGCATACCGTTATGCTACGATGTTTTCTAATAAAACTTGGACTTGAACTTAAACTTGAACTTGAACTTCAGAGAGATGTCCCCCACACGCAGCTGCATGGTGTGGCCCGGCAACACGAGGCACCATCCGGCCCACTACTTCAGTGTTTCTCAAACATTTTCATGTCAAGGAGCCCGATATTTATGTATTTGGCCGCAAACCCCAAAGACTTTGAGCCCCCATAAGAGAAAATTAGTCAAGATATATTTTTCATATATCACAAGCTCACAGCACTTTGATCTGAAAGCTCATGATTCGATACATTGTGAGCTTGCAGATGGGCTATTTTCAAATAGCCACAATTTTTAATAGGGCTTGTGCGTTTCCTCGAACCAGTGCTCCACATGCTTTCAACTGCGTGGTGAGGCTCTGAGCACAGCCACTCAGCTCAGTGGGACCCACCGTGGAGTCTTGCTTGGAGCCGTTTTAATAGAGCTTTTTAGAATAGAGGGAATGAAAGGGGCCATTTAACGCAGGCTGAGGGCCAGCTCTTTCACCACAGTCCTCCTGGGCTCAGCCCATCGCACTGCCCAGCAGGAGGGGGTCAAACTGGGCAAGAGGACCGAAGAGAGCTGGCTAACAGCAGGAGCTGGAGGGTAAAGACGACAGAGAAGTGGGAGAATGCCAACTGTTGTTGAGTGGAAGGGATGTGTGTGCGTGCATGCGTGCATTTGTGTGTGTGTGTGTGTGTGCGTGCATGCGTGCATTGTGTGTGTGTGTGTGGTGTGTGTGTGTGTGTGTGTGTGTGTGTGTGTGTGTGTGTGTGTGTGTGTGTGTGTGTGTGTGTGTGTGTGTGTGTGTGTGTGTGTGTGTGTGTGTGTGTGTGTGTACTGCTGCTGCTCTTTGAGAACCATGTACTCACAATGATAGAAAGGTTGGGTTATGGTTAAGCATATAATGGTGATGATTAAGTTTAGGGTTATAGTTACGGAATTTACCACTTGAACCCTACCGCCCATATCCTTTCAGTGAAAATATGGGTTGTTGTGAGCTTGCAGCTCTGCTATTTTTTTAGTTAAAACATGGGGTTTCTAGTATAGAGCCCTGGGGGAATCCGGTCAACTAAGTATAGGGTCTAAGTGCATGTAATCAATGGAATGAGTCGAAAAGTCAGTACAAGGATGTATGCGTGTGTGCATGTGCATTTCTGTATGTTCATGTATAGGGACTCATTGTTTGTTATAGCTCAGCGTTTCTGTCGCTCTGTATCTTTTCATCCATCTATCAACCTCACTGTGGTTTTAATGTCTGGGTTTTCAGACATGCAGTGGAAAACTAATCACAGATAGAGTACACTTAGGACAATATACAATGGTCAGTCTCTGTGGGTGTGCGTGTGTGCGTCTGTTGTGTCTCCCTTTGAGAAAGAAGGCAAATTAGATCCAGGGATGGAGAATGGGGCAGTGGTAGCCGCAGTTTGTGGTTAGGACCGTGGAGAAGCCTACGGAGATGCTGGCATTGTGGCTGAAAGGCTACCGGCTCACCTACCCTGGATTGTCAAGAAAATCTGTGAAAAGTGAATGAGGCACAGTCTTGCTATACCACAAGAAATGCCCTCAAGGTGTCTTTATGTATGTGTGTGTTCAAGAGCGAGAGAGAATGAGTTAAAGATGTGTACTTATACTTTGTCGTACGGAGTCCTATGTTGCAGAGCAAAAATAGCACATCTACAGTATATCACAATCCATCGCATCACGATGCGTTGTGATCTAATAGATCGGCGCAGTCATACCATGCCTATGTCTGTGACCGTTTTTGGTACAAAAACTGCGGACTGAAGAGATCCTGTCTTGTGTGTGTGCGTGTGTCACACCGTGTCTTTTTCAAGTAGCCCATGTCTCACACTGCAGGACTCCTGTCCGTTTATTTAAGCAGTCGTTCACGGGTCCAGAACCAATCATCTTCTGTTTGTCTGACCTCTCCCGGGGAGGGAGGGTCATGACCGCTGGACTGGACTTGGGTGGGATGACCTTTGACCTCCTGGGTGTTTCATCTCCGTTAAGGGGAGATGCGCTGTGCGCACACACCACACACACACACACACCCACACACACACACACCACACACACACACACACACGTGCAATCACATCATTTTGCCTGTTGCTGGTTTTTGGTTTCATAGTTTTTCTCTTTTTGTCAGTCTGTTTGTATATCTCTCTGTTTTAGTTATCACTTACGCACGCACGCACGCACGCACGCACGCACGCACGCACACACACACACACACACACACCCACACACACACACACACGTGCAATCACATCATTTTGCCTGTTGCTGGTTTTTGGTTTTCATAGTTTTTCTCTTTTTGCTCAGTCTGTTTGTATATCTCTCTGTTTTAGTTTATCACTTACGCACGCACGCACGCACGCACGCACGCAGCACGCACGCACTACGCACGCAGCCCGCACACGCACGCACGCACGCACGCACACACACACACACCACACACACACACAACCCACAACCACACATTCAGGGGTCCCATGGTGAGTGACACAGCTGTCTGCGCAGCATCAGAGCTGAGAAATAAACCACTGTGTTTCAGTGACAGCATACAGAAATCAGGCACCGACAGATGCACACACGCACTCACGCACGCACACGTGCATGCACACATACATGCACGCACACACATGCACAGTATTAACTTCACATGCACACACAAATTACAGAAATACGATGAACCACACACACACACAACACGCCACAACCACCACACCACCACACACACACACACACACACACACACACACCACACACACACACACACACAAAACACACACAACACAACACACACACACAAAGTATACAGTATACTGGATACTTAAAGTTATACATGTAACTTTTTTTATAAAACAAATCTTAAAATGTCCTAGCTGTTAAATCGCTAAAGTTTTAGAACCCCCACTCCGTTATTTTCAGCTTCTAAAGCCTTCTCTTTATATGTTTTCTATGATCCCTGCCCGGGACCGGTTTTCGCGGAAAAATTGCGTCACCACACTACCGGCCAATCACAGCGAGGGTTATACACTGCCGGCCAATCACAGCGCAGAACATACACTGCCGGGCTCTCTGGATGGGTTTAGGAAACACGCCTTCAGGAAGTACACTGCAGTGTTTACACTGGAGGAGTCTAGCATGTAACTCCCCAACCGCTGCTCGTAGAGGACACGGGAGAACTCATTGAAAGCGTCTCGGCGAGGCGAGGCGGACGCGGTGGTCTGACGGCCCGGTCCGCGAGCGAAAAACGGACTGCTACAGACCACCAGTTGAGCAACTTACACAGTATAGCTTTAAATAATCACTGAGGGAACTGAATAAAGATATTGAAAGTTGGGAGACAAAGTAGAGAAACATAGCTGCATGCATGTTACACATGCACACACACAGTGAAAGAGAGAAAAAAACACAGCCTGACAGATCAAAGCTAAACTATACTAGGTCTTTTCCAGTGCTGTTTACTATTCAACATGCTTAATATGATAGTTCAGCTTGTGATACTTATAAGATTAGGTAGCACTTGCCATGTATGCCATAAAACCTTTAAGTTTACATGTGGGGGTGTATAACAATGATTAGACCTGTTTAAGGGTTAAAGGAGTAGTTCACCCCCAAAATGACTTTTTTTTTTCTATTGATCACTCATGCCATGGAGACTTGAGTTCAATAATATTTTTTGTATTTGTCGCATTCTTATGAATTTGATTATAGTAAATGTACCCCCATTGATTTTGGATGGGGACCCAAACGCATTTGGTCCCTATCTGGAATCAATGGGGGTACATTTATTGTAATCAAATTATTGCCTTAGGAATGCGACAAAAAACAAAAAATATTATTGAACTCAAGTCTCCATGGCATGAGTGATCAATAGAAAAAAAGAGTAATGTTGGGGGTGAACTACTCCTTTAAGTGTCTTGCTCATGGACACTTGGACACATTGCCGGGGCCAGGAATTGAACCTGGGATCTTCTGTTTCCCACTTGGCCTCTCTACCGCTCTGGATAAAAGCACATAATAATTGGGGCTGTCAGGCAGGCATCCTCCTATCACAGATGTCGTATAATTGATGTGGACATTGAGATTGCGAAACCTTTCTATTAGAGAATGTGATCATTGACACTGGGCCTCTAAATGCCACAATAGTATAATACTATAAAATAACATACAAGAAAATACGGTGTTTATAGGCAAAGGGAAATAAAATTCAATAATTGTCTTCAGCTGGGATGTAGATTGTCGGAGTCAGAGGGGGGTGAAATCGTGGATTAAAAGCATGATGGAAATTTGATTGCTTGCAAGTCTTCCAGAGTTGTGGATCAAAGTCTTGGATAGCATGAAGGATAAACAAACACATATTTCTTTCTTTCTTTCCTTCGTTCTCCCCTACCCTCCTGCCCCCCCCGGACCCCCCCCCTCTCTTTCTATTCTCTCTCTCTCCCTTGTCCTCTGTGAGCTGTTTCGGTCTCTCTTTCTCGTCTCTCTGTCGTTCTCTCCCTCTCTGTCGTTCTCTCCCTCTCTCTCTCTCTCTCTCTCTTTCTCTGATCTGCTTCTGCTTGTGTGGGCTAACGGTATTTTTCCCCTCCTTGTTTTGTGTGTTTCTGTTTGTGTGCATTTGTGTTACAAGTGGACGATGTGAACACTGGTCATTTTTCCCTTATTGTTTCTCCATGTCTCTTCATCTCATTGGAGACCACCAGAAAGACTTGGCTGTTTAACCCACCCACCTCTCTCTCGATCTCTCTGTCTCTGTCATTTACTTCGTTTGGTTTTTCGTTAGTTTGTTTTTCTTAAGTATGTGTTTGTGTCTGTGTGTAGACAATTGTTCGTTTAGGACTTTGAAGTTGTTTTAACCTTAAAATTGTCTTTTCTCCATTTATGTCTCCATCATTCCATTCTCCTTTGCTCACAGATGTTTAGGAGGTTTTTGGGGTTTGGATGGAGAGAGCAGGAAGACGAATGAGAGGAGAAGGGGCAGAGATGAAAGGAGGGAGCCTGCTTCCCATGCTGTCCCCAGGGAGATAGGAGAAGAAGAGAGAGAAGGATGAGGGATGAGAGAAGGGGAGCTAGGGAGGATGGGAAAAGGACGAAGGTGGAAGCAATGAGGGAGAAAAGCAGAGGAGAGGAAAGAGGAGAGATTGGAAGGGGCACAAATGTCGAAAGAGGAGAAGTCTGTTTAGTTTAACTCTGAGAGAAAGACAGACGGAGAAAGCGAGGGGGTAAGAGAGAGAGAGAAATGGAGGGGGCAGGAACGGCCATAAACCGGTTCATTATTGCTGATCTATTAATTACTGTATCATAATAATACCCCTTTGCTCGTGGACTTTACTTTTATGTACGTGTGCTTGTACGTGTGTGTGTCAGCAGGGGGGTCATGGTGTATTAGGCTTAGCAGAGAGAGTTTAAGACCTGACCATGGCATCGCTCTATCGCTGTACAATAACCACAGCTGGACTGCTACATGGTGACACTGTACGCCTCACTGACTTTAGGTCTCTCTCTCTCTCTGTGTTCTGTTTCCATTTTGTGCATACGCACGCGTGTGGCTGGGTGGGTTTCAGTTGCCATCGTGGGTTTATGTGTATTTGGTTTGGCAGAATGTAGACAAACTGACTTGGACACTAATCAGCTACACAGGGAACAGTGCTGTCCCCCTGGAACACCCTGATATACCACACACACACACACACACACACACACACACACACACACACACACACACACACACACACACACACACACACACACACTGTTGTTGAAGAGTCGACACTCGACACACATTCAGAGAGAGAGAGAGAGAGAGAGAGAGAGTTAGGGTCGTGCAGACAATGGCAGGGGCTGATATTTCGAAAGGGGCCTTTTGGTGAAAATACTGTATCGAAAATAGCAGACCTCCAACGCGACGCGTTGTGGCGCGTTGTGAGCTTGGAGGTCGGCTATTTTCGGTGCTTGATACCACTCTGAACTAAGCATAATCAATTTATTTCACCATAGTAAAAACTGAATTCATGGTCTGGAGAGGGCACTTGTTACAGACGGATAAAAGGGCAGGGGCTCAAGCCCTCTTTGATGTCTATGTGTGCAGTGCACATGCCTGAGAGAGAAAGAATGAGAGAGAGCGCCCTGGAGGGAGGAGCGCTTGGCAAGCAGAGAAGGGGAAGAGGTGGTGACAGTTTGAGGATGACAAATGAACAAGCCAAAAATAGTCGTTGTGGAAAGGAAAAAGGGGGGAATGTGAGCAAATCAGAGACAGAAACGAAGAGATGATGTAAAAGAGAGGTGGCGAAGAATATGGAGGGAAATGTGTTCCATGACCAGAAATGAATACTGTTCATTAATGAACCTCTTGAATCACTGAACAACTAAACCAAACACTGCTTACACACAGACATGTGTGCATACTGTATTTACCAAAACGTGAGTTATAGAAATCATTCTTGTGACCAAGGGAAGAGGAGAAAAGAAAATAAACTTGATCTGAAAATAAACTAGTTCCGAAAATATGTGATTATATTTAATTTATATGAGTATATAAAATGCTATGTGGTAGAAATAGTCAAATTGTACAGAAAACAGAAATATTTGGCCAAAAACCAATCTGTACTGAGGACAAGAATCGGGTCAGTTTGCATAAGCGAAAATGTGTGTGTGTGTGTGTGTGTGTGTGTGTGTGTGTGTGTGTGTGTGTGTGTGTGTGTGTGTGTGTGTGTGTGTGTGTGTGTGTGTGTGTGTGTGTGCTGTGTGCGCGCGTGTTTGTGTGTGCGTGCGTGTGTGTCATAGCGGAAGGATGTTTTACTGGAAAGACTATAAAACCAAGGAAATCCAGTCGTACTTTGATAAAAGGGAGCGGAGTGTTATTCACACTATTATTACCCATGGTCACCAGCAAGGTGACCTGTGTGTGTGGAGGGAGGGAGGGAGGGAGGGAGGGAGATCAAACTGATGTTTGCACTTTTCATTCCTTTAATTCCATTAAAATGATGCGTAAACCCTTGAATGCAACCATGAGGCTTTTGTGTGACAGTGATTCGCCACAGTGGTCTCAGTGAGCATCTGTTTGAGGTTGTAAACACGCGTGCACTGGTGCACGTACAAAAATTTGAAATGCATGGGAGTATGTATGTATTGTTCCCTGTGCCTTTTTTTGAATTGTGTATTTTTATCCAGCTAATTTCAATGTCATCATCTCCCCAGTGGCTCCTCTGCCGTCACAGACTCACCCTCTTAGTAACAATACTCCATTGTCTAGTAGAGGAACGGACACACTGACACACGCAGGGTTCACTGGAGGGACAGTTAAGTCACTGCTATGGAGCATTCATAATGCTAGCTCCATGTGCCCTCACTGTTGAGTTGATCTGAACTTAGTTCACCTTCTCTGACTTCTCTGAATGAGGGTAGCATGGCCCTCAATCAAAAAATAAACCCCCAAACTAGGCCTTGGGGCCCTGCTTGCCTCCTATTCCCTCACTTATTGGGCAGTTGAGCAGCGTATTTCACTCAAGTACAGTGGCTATGATTCTCTAAATCTCAGGGTATTTGGTTGGGTTTGAAATTGCGCCACTAAACTAGCCAAAGAAGGGAGATCAGTGTGGGCATAACTTGGCAGTCCCATAGTCCCCTGTTCCCTGGGCACTTGTGTACAGTATGTCTGAACTGACTTCACTCACATACAGAGTGCTGGCACATTCAATACATCACTTGACTGAAAACATCGCCGTCGGGCTGAAACCTTATATCTCCCTATTTCATCTCCTTATATTTTTGGAGCTGTGTGAAGCACAGGCTCCCTATACGTGGCCGTGTGGGTCTGTCTGTGTGTCTGTGTGTCTGTATGTAGCCTGAACTTCCTAAACTTCGGCACGCTACTAGTCCCACAGTTTTGCCACCACACACTCGCGCCATATGTCAAATCGACCGGCTTACTCGGGAATGGTGGGCTAGTAACTTGCTAAGAGAAAGGTTCAATAGTTTAATTGATATTAATTTATTAGTGAATTAATTTTCCCCATTGACTTATAATGGGAATCGCAAAAACTCACATTCAATTATTTGTCTCTCGCAAACCATAGGGGCTAGAGTTTCAAGACTTGGAGAGGAGGTTCATAATGATTTCAAGGATTAAATAAAAAATAATTGTGTCATTTGGCCGCATGGTGGCGCCATAACACCCCACTTTACGTTTTGGCCTGTAACTCTTGAACCGTAGGTCGGAAAATTAAAAATATTTTTTCCCTGGATTCCTTGGGTCATGACGCATCTCCCCATATAGGCCACGCCCATTTGCGCCATGATAGATTTTCCGCCATCTTGAATTTTCTCCAAAACACACTTTTTGCTCCTTTTCCTACATATTTTCTTCAAATGTCACAAAAATCGGTACACATGATCTATGAACCTATGCAATGAACATACTCTAGGGATATTGCGATAGTCCATTCCGTTCGTTCGTAACGGGCTTCCAAAGTTAGCGGGAGGGGCCCGTTTTGCAAACAATAGCCATAAATCACAAACAAAAGGTCCAGTCAACACTGAATTTCAACCACAGGTCGGGGGTGGCATACTCAACGAATCCCCAAAAGCATTTCCACTCTGCCTCATGGTGGCGCTATAACGGCCTACTTGTCTCGTAACTCTTGAACCGTAGGTCGAAAAATTCAAATTATTTTTTCCCTGGATTCCTTGGGTCAAGACGCATCTCCCCATATAGGCCACGCCCATTTGCGTCAGGATAGATTTTCCGCCATCTTGAATTTTCTCCAAAACACACTTTTTGCTCCTTTTCCTACATATTTTCGTCAAATGTCACAAAAATCGGTACACATGATCCTGGGTGACCAGAGAGGTGCCGTTGAGTCTAGCCTGCCCTGAGCATCAACTGCAATACACACACACACACACACACACACACACACACACACACAGCTCCACTTCACACGGGTGTGATTTTTCATAAATGAATGCCTTATTTTATATTTAATACAACATTGCATCGTAACACATTGAGAGCGTATAGATCTCCTATTTTCACTATTTTAGAAAGAGTTTGACACATTTTGAAAGTGTTTGACTACCGTAAATCCCCAATTAATCGCCCGGTGGCAAACTGCCGCCGGGTCCCATATATCCGCCCGGGGTCTGACCCCATTTTGCGCAATAAACGCCTGTTTCAAATAAGCGCATGGTTTGTATAAGCGCCTGGGCCGTTATTTGCAATTAATATTATCCTTATTAGGTTTTATGTAAGAGCCCGGGCTATTATTTGTTTGGTTGTTTGGTATTATTTGCTATTTATTTAACTTAACTGGTCATTTATGTTGCATGGCAGTGGTGCGCTGAAAACAGCAAATCTACAAGCTCACAGCAGTGCTGTGACTGACAGCACGTTGCAACGCACCGCACTCGCTGTGCGTTGCTACGGGTCATATGTTGCATGACGGTAGTGCGCCGAAAACAGCAAATCTACAAGTTCACAGCCCTGTGGACAGACACTTCTAAGCCAAATGTATATGGTCCCCAACACAGTGCGGTGCGCTACCATGACGCACAGGAGGACGCACTGTCTGTGCGTCGGGGAACAGATTGCCAAAGGACACCAAAAAAAGAGAGAGGAAAAAAAGAAAAGGAGCTGCTCTCTGAGCAGTGCGCACTGACCATCATTCATTACTGTCTAAAACGTTGCTACAATGCAAAGTTTGCGTGAGTAGGCCTACTTTAATGGCAAAACATTGTGATGGAGAAAGACTGGCCAGTGGCAATAAAGACCAGCTGGATCAGAATAAATCATTACCTACTGTTGCTGCTGCCTCTTCAGTCCGCATTTTGAAGAAGTAATCCATTATTTTGAGGTTCAAGGGGAATGCAGAAGGCTTAATAATAATGCAATACCATAATATTTTAATGTCAGAGCTGTTCAGTGGTCACGTCAGCGAGTCCAGTCTGAGCACCGCAGCTGCAGGACTTCTGCGCTAATTGGGTCGTTAACTAGATGCGTCTTTGCTGGCATGCGGTAATTGATTATTTTGGAGAAAGATTCCCTTAGTATAAATATAGTATATAGACCTATATATTTTTAAAAGGCTTTCATACACTCTTGATATTTTTTAAATGAGGTTTGGTCTAATAGATCGCAATGTGCTATTTTCTGGGTGTTCATAACAATTACCGTATTACAATAATAATAATAATAATAATAATTATATAACATTTATTATAACATTTTGATTATTACCCCTATTATATAGTTTGAGAAAGAAAAAATAACCAAATAATGGCCCAGTGCTGGCCAGTGCCAATATAAATAACAGCCTGTTACCAATAGCCGCCTGGTCCCTTTTAAGCGCCTGGGGTCCGACCCCATTTTGCGAAATAAACGCCCGGGCTACTAATTGGTGATTTACGGTATATTGACGTTCAGTATATGGACACCATGCTGTGTTTTATACATTTGAAAAGTTATAATACAGTATATTAACAAGGGCTTGTGAGTATATAATAACCATATTGGATGCATTAAAACACCCTTTTCTTTCCATTTCCTAAAAAGTGACAGTTCTAGACATACAAGGTTTCCATCCAACAGCGAAAATTGGGCCCCTACTAAGCTACTCTCTCATACTCTCCGGATTTTGTTTTCAACTTATCTGACTCATGCTCTCTTGGGTGCACTAGTTTTACCACCAAACTCACCAAAGTAGGAGGAAAGTTGGGTCCAGATCTGAGTAGTCCTCTAGTCCCCGGACAGTGGGGTTCTGCAGGTCTGAGCTGACTTCACTCACACCCTGACACTTTTGGCAGGCTCAATTAAGCAAAGTGAGGTTCTAAATGATGAAAGCAGACCCTTGGTTCTGCTGTTCCCCTTATATTCCCTAATTCTCCTTGCAATTGAATAGTTTTGATCTTCCTTCTTTCACACCCTGACTTCTTCTGGCATGGTAAAACTCACTAAAGTGGGGGAAATAATGGGTCTGAAATAAATCAAACCGAAGCCCTATTTCATGCTAGTTTCGTATTCCCTTGTTCCCTGGATCAAATCTGAGTTGACTCACACCCAGGGGTTCTGCATTTGGTGAAACAAAGGCAATTTGTTCAGTGCAGTCCATGCCTTGGGTGAACCGAATGAAGCTGCCATTCATATAATGCCATGTGGTTTGTATGTGCAAGGTAAGCAGGGCCAGACAGTGTAACAGGGAGCTGAATACTATTTTTTTTTAGAAAGAACTTCCTTTCGGAGTTCTTAAATATTTCATTACAACTTCCTGACCCAGCTTTATACAGTTTTAGCCCCCGAGAGTTAATGTGAACAGGATGGGCTGGGAGACTGGTCTCAACCCTGACCTGTGCTACACCGCTCTATCATCCTGTTTCTCAGACTTTCCCCTGGTTCTCAGACAAACAAGCGAGTTCACTAGAAGGGCGATTAAATCACACATCTTGCGCTGAATCAAAAAGCTACTCTTCGGCCCTGTGTCCCTGGACTGTCAAGTTATGCAGAAGTGTAGTTGGAAGATACGGACCTGGGACATTGTCTGTGTGAACTCAATCAACTCTACAAGTGCCTTCTCTTTTGTGGTCTTTGTTTCATTGTTTTTCTGATGATTTATGGTCTTCAGAACTATGAAAATTAATGGTATTGAATTGCACAACATGAATTTAAAATGTTGGCTGAAATACTGTAAGCGTCCATGTGTATATGTTGCATGTCCAAGAAAAATATATTCTAACTCTCACTTTATCTTTTCTCTCATAGCATGTGTTCACCATGGACCCTACCAACGTGGAGAACGGACGGGGCAAGGTCCCACACGACCCCAACCTCCCCTTTGCCAGCACATTCAGTGGTATGTTTCCTGCCCTGTCTCTACGGATGAAATCTTTTGTAGACAGTAAAATCCTTGGTGTTAATTTAACTCAGTGGATTTAAGTTAAGACTATGCATTTTATTTTGTAGTGTAATAACAATATCTTGTGTCATGGTGTAAACTTGAACCCTGACTCTATATTGAATCTTCCATTGATTTGTGTAGCATTGTTTATAAGAGCTGTCTCATTTAACAGTGTAAAATGCCATACAGTGGAATTCTCCATGTTAGTTTCTTGACCTTTTTTCAACCTTATGATGGAGATCTTGGCTGTGTTGTGAAAGTTATGATAACCCTGCCCCAAGGCAGCTAGGGGAGCTTTCTATGGGACTGACATGTGAGCACACATTTATACAACTTACGCACAAATACATATGTGCACATAATGAGTGCCAGCTCAAGTTATTAAGACATCAGAGATACACACATAACGTACTGTACACACATACACAGACTATCTGATGAACTCACACGCACGCACACACACACTCAAATACACTCAAATACACGCACGCACGCACGCACGCATGCACGCACGCACGCACGCACGCACGCACGCACGCACGCACGCACGCACACACACACACACACACACACACACACACACACACACACACACACACACACACACACAGTACATTCTGGTTCTGTGCTGAGTGACTAGGTTAAATAGTCAGGGTGTTTCTCTTTGTATGTCATTTACTATTTGGGTTATGAAATTGGGAAATACCTCTGATTTAAAACAGTGACAAGCAATACTGTAGGTGTGTGTGTGTGTGTGTGTGTGTGTGTGTGTGTGTGTGTGTGTGTGTGTGTGTGTGTGTGTGTGTGTGTGTGTGTGTGTGTGTGTGTGTGTGTGTGTGTGTGTGTGTGTGTGTGTGTGAGAGCGTGTGCGCGTGTGCGTGTGCGTGTGCGTGTGTGTGTGTGTGTGTGTGTGTGTGTGTGTGTGTCCAATTTGCATTTTTGCACATAATACATTTATGCATTTATGTTTTATGTCTATGTGTTCTTGAGTGCAAGCAGTGTAGATGTTTGGATATGCATACATGTACACACACAGACAGACAGACAGACAGACAGACAGACAGACAGACAGACAGACAGACAGACAGACAGACAGACAGACAGACAGACATGTACTGTAGCACTGAGCTACAGTACAAAAAGATCCAGGGATAGTGAGAGAGAGAGAGAGAGAGAGAGAGAGAGAGAGAGAGAGAGAGAGAGAGATAGAGAGAGAGAGAGAGAGAGAGAGAGAGAGAGAATTAGAACACAGCGGTGCAGGAAACAAATGAACCCACTAGGAGTTTGGGACAGCAAGATGAAGAACCAATAGAAGATGGTGAAAGTCTCATTCATCAGCCACTGATCCTCTGATATGTTCCTCTTATCTCTGCCTTCTCTTTAATTACAGCATCCCTCACACTGAACACACACTGACACTGACCGAGCATAAGTACACATGCACTGTCAGCACTTATTAGCGTCTGATGTACTGTATGTGTGTGCACACAGGTGTGCACGTGTGTGTGTATGTGGCGATGTATGTATTTATGTCCATGCGTTCTTGTATGGGTGTATGTGTGTATATTCTGATACTGTACAGTACACGTGTGCATCTGTATGCACATCTGTGCTCCTGTATGTGTGTGTGTGTGTGTGTGTGTGTGTGTGTGTGTGTGTGTGTGTGTGTGTGTGTGTGTGTGTGTGTGTGTGTGTGTACATGTGTGTGTACATGTGTGTGTGTGTGTGCATACAGTACATGTACGCGTGTGCATGAGTGCATATCCAGTACCTGTACTCTTGCCAAATGGCACAAATGATAAGAAGAACGATAGAGTCTTGCTCTCCAGAGTTTAGCCAAACAGACAATCTGTCAGTAGTTGGACTTCTATCCAAGTGTTTTTGTTATGTGAAGTATGATGTCTGGCCATGGAAAGGCTACATAGAAACAGAAATAGACTATTGATGTCCATCTATCGTTCCTTTTGACAAACTTTCAAAAGGTCACTGAAAGAAATGAACCTAAATATACTGTAGGTTCAGGTTGTAGACATACTAGCTGGTGTGTGGTTTTATTCTAAATCCAATGGACTGTATGTTCTTAATAAGGTTAACAACGCTGCTGTCTCAGAAATAGGGTTGCAACTGCTGATCTTCTTACTTTAGTTACTTTTTTGATTAATTAAGTAGCTTTTTTGGTATTTTATGTATATCAACGCCCCAAAACGACACAAATTGTTAAAGAATAATCATCTACCGGTAATTCTATTCTTCTGATTAAGCTCACAACGCATCACGATGCAACACATTTTTGGAGCTTGTAGACATACAATTAATTTGTATTTTTGCAAATAGATTATTTTATAAAAAATCTATGGTTAAGTTCAAATAACTATTGCACCCCTACAGTGAAATCACATGTATTTGTGTTTGTGGTCTATGTTGTTATTAATGATTGAATGACGCTTGTGTCATTGAAAACCTGTTAACACTTTACCTTATTCCCAAACAAATATGGTCAAAAGGCCATTTGTTCTAATGATGCCAATAATACTTATGCAAGTGAAAGATTGCTCAGATTATATCTCACCACAAGTCTATTCAGTTTGTTCTAGAAAATCCCCCTCTCAGGAGGAAACGTATACTACAAGAACAAGTTCCACACAGAGTTTCCCAGACTGTATGGGGATTTGAACTGGCGATTTTCCAATCTCACGCTCACTGATTTAACCATTAGGCTACTACCACCTCTGGAGATGAGAGTGATCAGAGGTGAACGTGGAGGGAGAGAGCGTTGCTGAATGCCGGTCTCACTGGAGGATGTGAGAGTCGTGTTTCAGCTGGGGATTTGTCTGACCTGCTTTATAACGGATTGTCCTTTCTCAGTGTATGTGTCTCTGTCTGGATCTCTCATTCACTCTCTCTTTGTTGTCTCTCTTTGTCCCTCTGTCTACCTGTGTGTCTGTCCCTCATTGTCAATCTTTGTTTCTCTGTCTGCCTATGTCCTTCACTCTGTCTCTCTTTGTTTCACTGTCTGTGTGTGTGTGTCTGTCCCTTATTGTTCTCTCTCTGTTTCCTTCTGTCACAATGTGTGTATGTCTCCCTGTCTCTGCCTCTATTTTCTCCTCTCTCCCTCCTACCATCCCTTCCTCTCCCCTCTCCCTCTGTTTCCCTACAAGGTGGTGAGTTGTATGCAGGGCTGACAGCAGACTTCCTGGGCAGAGACTCTGTGATCTTCAGGAGTATGGGAGGACGTTCCACCATGAGGACAGAGACAGACCAAAAACTGTTGCATGGTATGGAAAAGAAAAAGATTCCTGAGTGTCACTCAGAGAGCAAACAAATGGAAACAAAATGGACCCGTAAGAGTCCATTTGGTTACATTCATTCACTTTCAGAGTTATTTGCAGTGTGCTCTATCAAAACTTCAAAAGGCAATCGTAGCCAATCAGGAGGGAATATAAGAAATGGGACAGATCCATGTTGATGACATGACTTTAGAGATACTGTGTACCGCTTTGCGTGATTTTAGGGCAAATTGTGTAGGAGCAGTGTCCAAAAACAGTGTTTGCAAAAATCGGCCTCATGGTAGGGCATTCACCGAATATTCGAATATTCGAATATCAAAACACTATTCGATTACTGTAATCACTATTCGAAAATTCGCCGAAATTAATTTTAATATTATTTTCGTTTTCTTTTTTTTTCTTTTTTTTTAGCCGTGACAATATTTCTACAGCAGACATGCAGCTGTGAGCTCTGGTGTTAGTATTTCTCCTAATCCATTCATGTTTGATTGTTGTCAAATCCAACCACACTGTAGTGGCTAGCCTATGTGATTGATGTGCCGACTGCCGACATACACGGCTGGCCCGTCACTATAGATGACACAGTCACTCAGTGTAGGAGGGGAGGGGCGCTCTAGAACAAGCAAGCTCAATGCTCGTTGCTGACAAAAGTGTGTAATACTTTAGGCTACTTTACTTTATTGCTGCGGAGTTTCGTTCCTCTTGCCGAGTATATCCAGTTTAGAGGACACCCTTCTCTTTACAGTAGCTCTTTCGGACCGCGCTTCACCGCAACCGCGTTGATGTCATGCTTCATATTCAAATGTATCTCCTCTTTAAACCATAAAGGTACAAGCGTCCGGCGTTTTATTTATGATAACGGGTCGAGAGTTTCGCGACACGGATTGGAGTGGAATTGATGATCTTGTAAAGCTTGTGTTACGTACTGTATACTTCTATACTATAGCATGCAATCATAACCCATCATAAGGCTGTTGTACTTGTCGAGACTCGAGTCACACCAGCCTTCATTAACATTGGAATGAATCTCGCTACATATTAATGGCCTGCTAAGTAGCGTGTTAACGACATGCGTGTGAAGTCATTAACATAGCGTGCATCCCATCAAACAATCACTATAATGCCTGAATCCCGAGGTTAAACAATTCACAATACAACACTGCTTGTAACGAACAAAGGATGGACAGTAGGCTATAAATGTGGTTGTTGTTGAACATAGATAGGATAGGCTTGTACAGTTATTTTCAGAGTTTTCCTAGTAAAATGAACTCGTTTTTCATCACAAGTTTCATCAGCATGTTTATGCTATGTTCAGTCGTAAGAAAAAATAGCAGACCTACAAGCTCACAACGCGTCTATCCGCGACGCATTGTGCATTGTAGGTCTGTTCTCTCTCTGCTGCTTGAGGTCCGCATCCACCAGTGAAAACCTCTCACAGCCAATCGATGGCTGTTATTTCACGAACCACGCATTTTGTCCCGCCTACAAAGGTTAACCCGTAAATTGCTGGTTGTTTTTAAGGCTTGCAAAGGAGCGTTTTAATGATTTATTAGATTACAAAAATATGATATTTCACCCGTCGAATTCCGAATATTCGAATACTTTGAGGTCGAATAATTCGAATTCTAAAAATCACTATTCGTGAATGCCCTACCTCATGGTGGCGCTAGAAGAGGGCCATGTGAGAAATCAGAGCTGGAGGTTGTGGTTTGCCAGCCAAGGAGTGTGTGTGCAAAGTTTGGCATGGATAGGGGCAACGGTGCCGGAGATAAGAGTAGGGCCAAAAGTGTAACGTGACGTGACGGACAGACAGACAGACAGCCGGTGGAGGTTTTCATAGAAACTTTTACTTGGCTGTTACGATATAACTTACTACAACATCATTTAAATAAGAGTCCATATATTCTGTAATACCGGAAAAGTGTAACCAGTATTTGTCCCATTCCATATCAAACTTTTTGCTTTTACTTTTTTTCTGTATGAATCTCCCTATGAATTCTCTTGAACTTTGCTTTCTTCCCTCCTTCCCCTCCAGACCCCAGGTTCATAGCGGCCCACCTCATCCCAGACAACGATGACAGGGACGACGATAAGGTTTACTTCTTCTTCACGGAGAAGGCGTCCGAGGCAGGGGACAGGGAGGGGGCCATACACACCCGCATAGGACGAGTGTGTGCGGTGAGTCACCAATTCATGACACGCCCAGCACTGTCACATTATGGCAAGGTCATGACTAAATTAAAATGGAAAAAAGTACAAGACCAAGGGCAGTAGGCTCCAAAGAAGCTAACCCCCCAAGCAATCAGGCATACAAATGATTGTCTGTCTGCCTAGGCTAGTACCATATTACACACACACACATACGCACGCACGCACACACACACAGTTAGGCACACACGCACAGTTAGGCACACACAATCGCTGGAGGACGGCCACCACATCAGCTCTCCCTTGCGGTCCCCCTCTGAGGCCGACCCTCTTATAGATGACTGCAGAGCTACGAAGTATAAATGTTGTGTCTTGAGATGAAATCACAGATGAGTCAGATACTGTACCAGTCTTTGGTCACGGTCATGTAGAATTAGCTATAGCATCACCGTGCTAACACAGAGGAGGTAATGGCTTTTGCTACGCATGGCTTTTTGCAACGCAAGGCAGGGACAACGGAGACTTAACCACAAGGGTCTGTGAAGGCATGCCAATATTCGTCTATTATATTATGTATGTTAACTCCCCCAGACACACACACACACACACGCACGCACGCACGCACGCACGCACGCACGCACGCACGCACGCACGCACACACACACACACACACACACACACACACACACACACACACACACACACACACACACACACACACACACACACACACACACACACACACACACACACACACACACACACACACAGCTGTCAGATGGCTGTACTGTAATTCCCATGCACTCTGTGATCTCACACACATCACGTCACACTCTCTGTCCCGCATTCTTTCACGCAACGATTTTACTTTTGTAACCGCACTGAAAATACATACAAGCATGTCTAATTACAGTATACACATGCGTTGTTTCAAACACACGCGCACGCACACACGCACACAGCTGCAGGTGTTCCCGATTGGCTTCTGTTGCCAGAAGTCAATACAGTGTGAGACAGTGCAGCCAGCACATGTCACACTGACTGTCCTCCCCCTTTCCTTCATTTCTCACTCTCTGTCTTACTCTCTTTTATTTATATCCCTCTGTCCTTTTGTGGTCCCTTTTCTCTTTCTCACAATCCCTTCTTTCCTTCTGGCCTCTCCTTAACTCTCTCTGTCTTTCTGTCACACTGTTATGTCTCCCTCTCTTCATTATTGGCTTATTGTGTATAGTCACTCCTGCTCCGTGTTCCATGTCTCCCTCAGGCCTATTCAAACACAGTCATCAGAGCTTCCTCTGCAGAACCTCTCGCCAAGAAAGCAATTATCACCACTGATCCTCATTACATCCCTCCTCTCCATTATGAGTCCCTGTGTAGTTGTCCTCTGCACTGTAATCCTTTGAGCAGAAAAAGACTGTTAGCATTACCATAACCTCTGTACTCTGACTCTCCAACACACACACACACACGCACAGCGCGCACGCACGCACGCACACACACACACACACACACACACACACACACACACACACACACACACACACACACACACACACACACACACACACACACACACACACACACACACACACACACACACACACACACACACCCTGTATAGAAGCCCCTAATGTAAACCGGCGCAGGTTTACAAGGCTGGGCATGTACTGTACTTTATAACACATCTGTTGTCTCAATTGATACAGGGGGAAATTATATAATTATATAACTTAATAATATTCCTAATAGGCATACCACATCAGGCAAAAAGAGCTCAGAGCACTTGCGAGGCAGTGCTTAAGGTACTCCATATTGCTAGGATGAGCGTCTCACAACCATGTTGTTGCCACCCATGATCAAAACAGGAAGTAAGTAACACTGCAGACTGCCTTTCTGGCCTAAAATGTGATATTGACGAGCAGTGCAACTCTGTCCCTTGCACCAAAAAAAAAAAAAAAGAAAAAGAAAAAAATGAGTGCCTGAAAACCACCAGATTCTCGGGCATGTCATAATCAGCAACTATGTACAAGCTCAAAACACGTCGCATTGCGCTGCGTTGTGGGAGGTAGTAGATTTTACTGTGTCGTATGACAAAGTGCATAGATCTTGAGTGGTTAAGAAAGTAACAATAATTGCGACCGTAGGCATTTACTATGAAAACCTGCAGCTCCCGTGCGTCAGTCAGTCAGTCAGTCAGTCAGTCAGTCAGTCAGTCAGTCACGCCTCATCTCACACTCCATATAAGTTCTCTACATATGACCTCATTGACTCCAGATCCATGATGTTATTAATATTAAGCCCATGGTAGGCTCCATATATGGCCGTCCTTGTCCCTTTTATGCCCATACATGGAGATCCCTGATGTCATCAATATAAAGCCCGTATATGGGAATGCCCATATATGGACATATTGTGTCAGTCTCATGTGGCCGTTCCCCTTTATGCCCATATATGGAGATCCCTGATGTCATCAATATTAAGCCCATATCTGGGAACGCCCATATATGGTAGATAATATATATATAGTGTGTCAGTCTCATGTGGTCTCAGCGTAAGGGCGAGCTTCTTGCCCTTAGGGTGTCTTACTAGTAGGCTAATGCTAGTTTGTGTGTGTGTGTGTGTGTGTGTGTGTGTGTGTGTGTGTGTGTGTGTGTGTGTGTGTGTGTGTGTGTGTGTGTGTGTGTGTGTGTGTGTGTGTGTGTGTGTGTGCGCGTGCGCGCGCGTACTGTACCGGTATGTGTGCGTTCTCTTCACCAGAATGATGTAGGAGGACAGAGAGTCCTGGTGAATAAATGGAGTACCTTCATCAAAGCCAGACTGGTCTGTTCTGTACCAGGACCTCATGGCATCGACACACACTTCAACCAACTGGGTAACAAGCTTGCACGCACGTACACACACACACACACACACACACACACACACACACACACACACACACACACACACACACACACACACACACACACACACAAACACACACATATACACAAACACACACATATACACTGGGCTCAATAGATTATTATTTTTTGATTCTCAATGGAATGTTTTCCTAGTTAATTAAAGAAGTTTAAATAGCGACCCACACACACACACACACACACACACACACACACACACACACACACACACACACACACACACACACACACACACACACACACACACAAATCACACAATTAGAGTAGCAGCACACACTCATACACAAACACAGTGACTGTATATGTCTGAAAATTATTGTAAAGTAGCAACGCAAGAAAACATGCAAACACACACACACACACACACACACACACACACACACACACACACACACACACACACACACACACACATACACCACAAAAACAACACACTGACTGGTATTTTGTTGATTTGTAAAACAGAGGATATATTCCTGTTGAGGACTAAAGATGAGAGAAACCCTGATGTGTACGCTATCTTCAGCACTATCAGGTAAGACACGCACGCCAGCACGCATACACACATGCATACACATGCGCATGCACACATGCACACTTAGCCCCTGCTTTTTGTATCTTTGGCAGACTCATCTGTCACGCCACTTAATCACTGGACAATACATCTATTCATCATATCTCAAATGGCCTCATAAAATGGATAAATGCTCTTCATTAAAATGCTAATGTTATCTAAAGTTTCCCAGATGATAAAAATCATGTGAATCTAAAACTCTGATATCTTTGGGGAGATAAAATAAAGTCCTGGTTTAGTCGTATTTCTGATCCACATGCAAGTGCTGTTTTTTCCAAGCCATATTGGTTTGATTTTTCAATAGCAGTCCAATAAACGGTCCCATCCCTCTTCAGTAATGTGTTCCAGGGCTTTGCGGTGTGTGTGTACCGAATGGCTGACATCAGAGAAGCTTTCAACGGTCCCTTCGCTCATAAAGAGGGTCCTGACTACCAGTGGGGAGCCTATGAGGGCAGGGTGCCCTACCCAAGACCCGGTGTGGTGAGTGAACTACAGCGGAAGAGAACTGTAGACAGTCGACTATTGTAATGCATTTATACCACGTCTTTGAGGTGTTGATACCACTGATAGTCACAGCAACAGTTTCCTCTCGCACATTAAGGGGCCTCGTCCACAGAATGTGCGTTCTGTGCTGCTGGCGCCTTTCTGCCATGCATTTCTATGGTAAAGAGTAAAGGCGTGCTGGAGCGCTCCTCTAACCCAGCGTCCAGCATTTCTTGGCGGAGCGCCCTGGGTGCTTCAAGCAGGAAATAGTTCAACTGTTGGAGAGGAGCACTGCTTATCAGTGTCACATTTGATCATCCTGGCTGTGTCTGACAACCCAGTCTTTTTTATGTCCTGACTTTGACTTGTTCCCAACCATGAGATGTCCATGTTTACTGTTATTTTGGCTATTTGTGCTCATAATGCAGATGACATGGCATTCGAGCACAGCAACTATTGATGGATTGTTTAATTACTGCAGTATACGCTATTGAAGCCGTCCATACATTGGTTCTGTAACACAGTAAAACCGTAAATGTTATTTTAACCCTGAAGAGTGTACAACAAATTGGACCTGTGGAACAAGATGGATTTGTAATCTTAAGAGTTAATTTAGTTCCAGGGGTCCTATTGGTTCCATTTGTACACTCTCAGTTACAAAAAAGTGAAAACAGGATTTTATGTGCATCTGGCATACTAAATCAAAACAAGACCTTATTTGTATTGCACATTTAAAAACAACAAATGTTGACTGCTGTGTATAGAGGAGTTAGTTCTGTAACAGACATCTTTCAGATGTTCATCCTACACAGGTCTATGTTGCATTAGTACTGCAGACAGAATGTCTGAAAGTGTCTGGCACATTGTCTCTCGGTCGCTCCATATGTAGTCTGACCACTGATGCATTTTATTTGTGTTGCACTTTTCATTCACAGGGAGTGCTAGTTTAGTTATCCTATATTAAAATTGGACTGGCCGGCTGAAACGTTGTGTCCCTAATAAACCTTCTTTTGGCTGCAAGTGAAGACAGTGTGCAGGATTCCTTTTTTATCCTTCTCATGTGGGCTATAAAAAATAAAATGAAAAATCATAATCGTAATCGAGGCAAAAGACTTGCGCAATACAAAAATCTAAGCTGTTGCACCACACAAAATGAGTCATATAACCTATCTGTGATTTACCAGAGCGATCCATGTGACGTCCTTGTGACGTGTGTCATGCAGCTAGTTACCAGACCACTGCATGTGACAGCTGGACAGAGAACAAGTTCCGATTGTTTTGTTTTTGTTTAAAGAAAGAATGTGTGGCAGTATTTCAGCAGGATGCGGTAAAAATGGAACTTGTGCACTGACTACATCAGTACATTTTTCCAATTACGTTTTAGACATTTATATGACGATAGAGAGAGAAAGAGAGAGAGAGAGAGAGGAAAAAACAGGGAAATGTCCAGGGTGCTCGATGCGTAGCCCTGCCAAACCAAATACACCACGACCCCCACTACTGAACCACTGAGACTGCTGACTACTGGTACATACTAACACACACAAACACACACACACACACACACACACACACACACACACACACACACACACACACACACACACACACACACACACACACACACACACACACACACACACAAAGGAGGAAGGTGTATAGAGTGTCCATATCAGTAAAGTGAACTGTGTTGGTCCAGCTGTGGTCACTGTATACAGTACAGAACGTTACCTGTTTTATATCTCTCCTCTCAGCAGACCTCTGCCATGCTCTGTTACACACACACACACACACGCGCACACACGCGCACACACACACACACACACACACACACACACACACACACACACACACACACACACACACACACACACACACACACACACACACACACACACACACACAGCATGTAATTCCCCTTGATTACCAGGCTAAATGAGAGCCTGTAGGAAGACAGAAGACATTGTGAATAAAGTGAGCAGAGAGCAGACACCTCTGTGGTTTCCCTTTCCTGGCTCTCTGATGAACCACTGGACTGGAATGACCCATGACAGACAGACTGACAGACAGAGAGACAGACAGACAGACAGACAGACAGACAGACAGACAGACAGACAGACAGACAGACAGACAGACAGACAGACAGACAGACAGACAGACAGACAGACAGACAGACAGACAGACAGACAAAGGCAGAGAGAACAGACAGACAGAGAGGAAAGAGACAGATAGTTGTACAATGTGAGACAGATAAAGAGACAGTCAGAGAGATAGAGAGAGGCAGGCAAGCAGACAGACAGACAGACAGACAGACAGACAGACAGACAGACAGACAGACAGACAGACAGACAGACAGACAGACAGACAGACAGACAGACAGACAGAGATACATGAAAGATGGACAGAGAGTGTATGAATGGGTATCCACTTCATGAGAGACAGAAATGAAGAGTTGAGGGGATGAAGATGAGGAGAGGTGGAACCGGTGGTCTAGGAGACGTGGTAATAGAGAGAAATGGAGGGCAGGAGACACTGTACTGTACCCGGTGAACCCAAATGTCTCCCTTTTAACCTACAATACCTCACGCTTTTCTAGTCTGTTGTCATCCCCCCATTATCTCTCTTCTCATATCTCTCTTCTCAACCTTTTTCACCAAAGCTCCTTTGGAAGAGATCCCCTACCTGTATCTTTATCTCTGCTCAAATCACTCAAGTGATCCTGTTTTGATTTCCAACCAATTTCTCTCCTTATCAGCTCTCCAGAAGCTATTTAGATTGGCTTTAAAAGTGTTTTTGTGTCTCTTTTTCATCACAAAGTAGCCTGTATGCTGTAATACTTAAGTAACCCTCACCTGTTTTCAGATTCACCTAATTGTGTCAGGACTCAACAGGGTTAACAGGGTCTCTTTGTTGTATGCTGCCATGTTTTGACAGGCTCATCTCTGCCTTCCTCTGGGGGTCTTTAGAGTTCATTTGAGAGGGATTCAGCTGTTATCCTAACTGGATATGTGTCCTGGCTTTGGGGTGTTTTGCGTGATATATATATATTTTTCTCTATTTGAATCAGAAGTAATACAGGAACAGAAAGAAAAACAAATCCTCCCTCCCACGTTTGGCTTTTCCCTTCATTACAGAGAGAGAGAGAGAGAGAGAGAGAGAAAGAGAGGGAGAGAGGGAGAGAGGGAGAGAGACAGAGACAGAGACAGAGAAAAGGGCTGGGTGATATGGACATATTTTTGATCAAATACCTAAATATTGTGATGATAATATGGACTCATGGGTTCTATCCTGGGCTCTGCCAATTCAGCTCATGAGTAGCACGGCTCCTAAGGTCTAGCTAACGTATCGTAACAGGGATAGATAGAGAGATAGATAGATATTGATTGATTGATTGATTGATTGATTGAATGCTTTATTTGTCAGAAGTAATTAAGGCTAAAAGGATTACACAAAAAAGTCCTGGGGACACTATGTTATCTTCATTATTTATTTACCAAGTTCTGCCGCAGACAGTACAAAGGCAGGGCCCTTAGCCAATGAGGTGCAATTGGCGGAAAAGACATCTGAGAGTGGTGTTAGCTGGAGTATCGGTTGAGCTTCACATGACAGTTAGCATGCTGTAGATAGTCACGTTGGCAAACATAAGAAATTAAGGAAAAATAACAATTTATTTGATTAAGAGTTTTTTTTTTTTTTAATTATTATTTCTTTACGAGCGAGCCAACACTGTTTCGTAGGAACAGTACTTTTAGTTTCCATTGTAGTCCTATGTATTCAATTCATCAACATACTGTAGCATAAAAAATGAACACAACAATACATGTCATAAAAGAATACAAAACACTATGTACAAAGGAGAAAAGTAGAACACTCCCATGTTCCCAGCTGATACCAACAATAAGCCTCTCCAACCTAGTTACTTCTATTATATTTTGACAATAATATCAATTAAATCTTTGAATTCTTCAACATTTTTAAAATAGCAATATTGTGAAGATTTCTTTATTATCTACAAGCACGCAATGTCGCAATGTGTTTTGAGCTTGTAGATTGTCTATTTTTGCTATTTTCTAAGATAAAATAGGTTAAAAAAATAGCATAGAGGGAGAGTAGAGTTAGGTGGGAAAGGCAAAGTCTAGGTGGGTTTTGAGGGAGGCTTTGAACACGGCAAGGGTGGGGGCGGCTTTAATATGATCTGGGAGTGGGTTCCAAAATGTGGGGGCTGCAACTGAGCAAGCCCTGTCACTCCAGGTGCGTTTTTTTGTTTTATGGGTGAATTTCAGGAGGTTGGCAATGCATTGCCAGACCTGAGGGGGCGGGAGGGAACATGGGGTTTGACGAGGTCAGAGAGATAGCGGGGAGCCTGGTTGTTGAGGGCCTTGTAGGCGGTGATGGATTTTGAAATCAATTCTGTGTTTTACTGGGAGCCAATGGAGGTCATGGAGAACTGGGGTGATGTGGTCTCTTGATCGGGTTTTAGTGAGGAGACGGGCTGCAGAGTTTTACACAGAATCAGATCATAATAATATAATATTTAAATATGGACAGAGGAGGAGGTGAGAGATTCGAGGTTTAAGGTGTTCATCGTCACATACTGTACTGTACATAAATACAGTGCAGATACAGTACAACTGGCAGCTGCATTATAGGCAGTGAAATTATTGTACTTCAAGCTTTATTATAGGATAGAAGGTGAAATGGTAGTATATATATATATATATATATATATATATATATATATATATATATATATATATATACACTGTATATATATATATATATATATATATATACTGGATATATATATACTGGATATATATACACATACAAATAGGCACTAATAGTCCAACAATCCTGTATAATCTACAGTATGTAATTCAACTATTAGCAAACCTGTATAGTTCATTTGAGGATAGTGGGTTGGTGGACTGGGAAGATGGATGGGAAATAGAATAATACATTAGGAGGAGCGAGAGGTAGAGAGAAAGACAGACAGGGAGAATAAGAGAGGGATGGAGGGGATTCAGTGGTAATCTATCATGAATGTTTTTCTTCTGCCGTTACATTGTTTAGCTTTGAATGTCTACCTTACTGAACGATCCCATTGAGATTGGATTAGGGATCTTTTTTAGTTTTTGTATTTTTCATCATAAAGGATTTAAACTTGATACCTTATGATCTCCCACATGTATTGTTACTGACCTGATTCTATCAGAGATCATCTTCCCACACCAATATTACTCTGGTTATCATCTATCTATCTATCTATAGACTTCTCAGTTGTCAATTCAGGGCCTTGCTTTCTGCAGCAATGGCAACATAGATTGGATTACAGGTAGGCCTACTCACTTTCTGTCTTTCTCACACTATAATAATGGAACTCGAGACCTTCAGGTCCTTTTATCCATTTATATTGTTACTAACCTAATTGTGTCAGAGCTCCTCTTACTGTGTTCTTTATTTACCTTGTCTGACAGGGATTCTCTGCTTATCTTATTTATTAATTACTTGTGTTATATTTATTATTATTATTACTTAGTATTATATTTATTTATTTAGTTATTTATATAGTTTCCAAAACACTGGGAAACACACCCCTTGTTTGGGTTACGGGTAAAGATGAGATTAATCTGGACATATTAGATCCGCACACAGGTCACCATTAAATCGCTTCTTTCTTTTACCATGTTTTTTTATCATTTCAAAAGATTTTTTTTAAAGTTTTATTTAATTTCGTGGATTGTAAAAAATACTAGTTTGGGTCCCGGCCCATGGAGAAATTACGTTTTTCTTTTTTCACTCCCTTGCCTCAAGCCTCCTATTGCACGTTCCTTTGTTAGTGGATATGTTGGCTGGATGCTTATCCAGGTGGTTATTTCATGTCTTTTGACATGAAATCATGGTGTATGTCAAAATATGGTTCAGCAACATGCTTTGGGAAGAGCAGGTCACATTTCTTCTTGACTTTTTCTCAGATTTTCCTACCTGGCCCGTGGATTCAGGCCAACTGCCTTCTGGTCACAAGCCCATTTTCTCTAACCTCAGGGAGACCACAGTTCTTTAAACAGGCCTTTTCTAACAGTAGAGCGCGCGTGTGCGTGTGTGCACGTGTGCACGTGCATGTGCGTGTGTGCGTGCGTGCGCGTGCGTGTGTGCGTGCGTGCGTGCGTGTGTGTTTGTGTGTGTGTCATATGGACTTTGAATCTCCAGATAGAGGAAATAACACACGCAGACTGAGTTTCCATACAATTATATGATACTCGAGGGAACCCGCACATTTTCAACGACAAGAACAAACTTCTCCCTGTAGCAGCTCATTTTAACTTCAACAATCATTATTATTGTTATTATTATACAATTATTATTTTCATTACAACAATCATTTTATTAGAGCTCTTAAAGTTTAACTCCAAAAGCTGGCATGAAAATCACTTGTTTTATATTTGATTATGAGCCAGGAAACCACTGCCGCTTTTCAAGACGCCTTTTTTTCCCTCTGCCAAGTGTGGTTGAGTTAAAGCAGAGTCGGTCAGGTTGATTTGGAAGCCAGCAGACTAATCCTGCAGCGTTTGGCTGTCGTTCCTGTGTCCAACACCCCTCCCTGATCTCTGGGGCCTGCCTGTTGTAATGGCTCAATTTCCTTTGTGAGTTGCAACTGCTGCT
Source organism: Nannobrachium achirus (assembly GCF_963921795.1). Taxonomy (NCBI): domain Eukaryota; kingdom Metazoa; phylum Chordata; class Actinopteri; order Myctophiformes; family Myctophidae; genus Nannobrachium; species Nannobrachium achirus. The sequence goes on from NC_137818.1 coordinate 24,504,316, forward strand.
CAGAGCCGACATACTGTATTTCATGCACATATGTGTGGAAACACACGTTTTCACAGCGTGCACACACACGCGCGATCTTTGGCGAAAGGATTTGGTGTAGAGGGAAAAAGATCCTATCAAGGACAGAGCTATTCAACTCAGTTCTAGTTTATTTGAAGTATAGAGGATATGAGAGGTTCTACTGGAAGTGGATGCTGTAATTTTACATTAGACACATTCCAGGATGATGGAGGGGGAAAAGTTTGTGCCAGCACTGGATCCCTCCTCTCCCTCTCACTCATTGTCACTTGGCTGTCAGTAAGTGATGTTTAACATAAGCAGTTGCGTGTGTGTGGTTGCAGCGTTTGGATCCGTTCCATTCCAGCCTTCTCCTCACAGAATAAAACAATTATTATGAGTAGCTGAACAAGCCGCTTCACCTGTTCATGTGCTTCCACACTCACCACTGGCTGGCCTGTTGCAGACGACTCTGGAAACACTTTAAGGCAGCATAGTTTGTGTGCGTGTGCGTGCTGCGTGTGTGGCTGTGTGAAGGTAAAATGTGTCGCTGATCCTGCACGCTCAAGAATTCTTTCCACGATGCTGCATACATGTTTTTTTTTATTATAAAAGTTATATGAATATATTGAAATAAAATACATTCAAGTTTCATATGGCGACCAGAGACAATGTGCAATGTGTTTGCCAAAATTATAATGTAAACATTTATACACGCAGTTTCACTTCAACTGACCAGCATATCATTACTGGACAAAACAGATGGAAAATGGAGCTTGATTTTGCCCTTTCTTGATTTTGTTTAGTTTTGTTTATTTTATGCAAAAATAATTTTTGATTTTCCCACAATGACTGCCAAACGTTTTGGAAGGCAGAGCTTTTCACTTCATATTAAATTTAGTAGACTGGTTCGTCTGATTTACTCAAAATGACACTTGTTATTCAGTGGATTGAATCAGACGTCTCCTCATCGGCAAGATAGACGATTAGAACATGGAGCTTGAATTCCCTTCCAAATCCCAAAGCGTTCACATTTTAGTTGTCTGTTGAATGTTTCATATGATAACAATGCTAATTCCACTAATTTACCAGGCACTTTGCCTGTTTAACAACACATACTGTAGTTATTAGTGAAATTCATTTAAGATTTCACAGCCTTCATAAACCACTCATGTCAATCACTTTTACCTTTGTATGCACACACACACAAAATGACTATCTCAGTAACTTGGAAAGCAGTTCTCTCCCAAAGGAGACTGACAGTTTCTGGCCAACGAGTCAGAGACCATAGCTTCAATTCCCTTCCAGTCCCAAACCCCACACTTTTTACACATGCACACACGTACACACTCACATGCACATGCACATACAGACACAGAGACACACATACGCATACAGAAAAAAAGTTATGTACGTAGGCCTACTTTAGTTCTGAAGTAATTTATCTGACATTTTTCCCAATTTCAACTCACACATACTGTAGTTACTGGCCAATGATATGGAGAGAAAATCTCAAATTCCATTCCAAATCCCACTCGTTGCTCGTGCACACACACACACGCACACACAATGATAATTGATATAATTTAGGGGAACATTTTACTTTGAGTAACACATTATACATGAAATACTCAGTACATTTTTCACGCTAAGACCCCTGCTGGGTTCATATCACTCCATTGAAACAGAATCCAGAACAACATTGGTAGCGCTATAGTGTGCCTCTGTTCCTGTTGTGATAGCCTGGAATAATAATATCCTTACCATATGGCGGTCTGCACTAAGGAGTAGGGACATTTATCTGGGGCACTCAATGCCAATGGCAGAAACTGCTAACTGCAAATGATTGACAGATCCCTAAAGGAGCTGAACGCTCAAAAGTAATCTGTATCATTTCAGTTATAACTCTTTACTATGTCTCAATGCATGAGGTTGTCAGGCTTCATGACTGCAACTTCTGCTTTCATAGTTTCAGAGTCAGTCTCACAGTTTGCGGTTTCGTTTGGAGTCCGTACAGACACAGTGGTACCAGTGCACTTCCGAATGGCTGTACTGTAATCCTTTTATTCCTTCCTCTCTCTCTCTCTCCCATCTCCCTTACTCTTGTGATTCCCACCCTCTTCCTCAGTGTTCTTCAGTTAGAATTACTAATAAGGTTAAACTGTCAATCAGACAAACTTTTTTCTCTCTCCTTCTATTTCCTTCTCTCCCACTCTTTTTGGGCACTACTACGAAACGCTTCACTTGGCGTATTCCATCACTCTACCCCGTTCCATTCTGTCCCCCTCGCTCTACTGTGCCTCAATGGACAACCTAGTTGTACCCCAGATATAACCATAGAATATATTTGAAAGCTTTTCCTATACAGTATTAGATCAGGTCTTTCCATTGTTCCTCTCTCCCTCTGTCTATCTCTTCCTCATTCCCTCTGTGTGTCTTTCTGTCTCTCTCCCTCCAGTGTCCCAGTAAGATCACCAACCAGCCTGGCAGTGAGTTTGGCAGCACCAAGGACTTCCCTGATGGTGTCCTGCAGTTCGCACGGAGCCACCCGTTGATGTGGCGACCAGTGTTCCCAGCACTGCGCCAGCCACTGTTGGTGAAGGCCAACGTCCCCTACCGTCTCACACAGATTGTAGTGGACCGAGTGGAGGCAGAGGACGGACAGTATGATATCATGTTCATCGGCACAGGTGTGTGTGTGTGTGTGTGTGTGTGTGTGTGTGTGTGTGTGTGTGTGTGTGGGGGGGGGGGTGTATGTGGAGCTCTGCATTATGTGTGTAAAAATAAAGATAATAGGTTTCTACTTTCATCGAATAATTGCTTTTTATTTCCTGTCTCAGATGTTGGGACAGTGCTAAAGGCCATCGCTATACGCAGTGGCAACAGTCTGGAGACTGAGGAAGTGACTCTAGAAGAGCTACAGGTCTTCAAGGTAGACACACAGTTTTTAACTCCTCCTATGTCTCTTAAAACTCCCTTCTTCGGGGCATCCACGTGGTGCAGGTGTAAAGTCCCTGCCCTGCACTGCGCTCTAGAGACTGGGGGTCTATTCCTCTGCCAGCCTATTAGTAAGTGATGTGATAGAGAAGGCCCTCCCAGTAGGCCCCTGCACGGGCCTAAAATGTGGGCCCGGGCCCGGCCCTGGCCCGTGGACTTCAGTCCAGGCCCGGCCCGTGGCCCGTTTGGTGCTGCTATTTAAAGCCCGAGCCCGGCCCGAAGCCCGTCACCTTATTATTAATTAATTATTTGTGTGCGCTGCGCGCTGCTGCAGCTACACTCTCAAGGGGAGTCCATACTGTCACAGACCACCGAAATTTGCGTCGGAAAGGTCCAGTTCAACTACAAAATGACATCTCTTGCAATTTCTGAAAAGGATTACTCCTAATTTGAGTTCGGAAAGCTGCACGCACGTCAGAAAGTCGAAACTTTCCGACGAAAACTATGGTCGGAGAGGACGGAGACTGAGAGATGTATGTACAGCCCTCTATAGCTGTGCTCGTCTTGCGCTCTGATTAAAAGAAAGAAGTAAACACAACACAACACAACAGCACAGCAAGTAATTACACACATCACATCACAACGCAAGAAATCTTCCTCCACCCACCGTTTGTTATGTTACTGTATATCTTCACAGCAATTAGATATTGATATTATTGTCGGCTTGCCGCCCGTGGCCATCTCGTAAAATACAGAGTATCGTCGCACGCATCCCGTAACTGATACGGGACTCGGGAGGTCGGGGAATCATTACAGGGCGATTTATTTGAGAAATGACGGTGAAATGGGTGAAACTGCAGTAGTGCTCCTAATGTTCTAGTCTCGCTGTGTTCGCAGAGTCGCAGAGTAGACTTGTGTGACTGTGAGAAGAAAGAAAAGCCGTCAAGCCCTCGGCTCGTTGCGGCTCTCCATTGGCTAATGTACTCATGTCACGACCAATCAGAGCCGTGGTTGCTATAGATACGGATAGAACCCATAGCCTAGAAGGCTATTAGCCTAGAAGGCTATGGGAGGCAGCACTCACTCACACACCACACTGCATTCTAGCTAAGCGCACACACAGAGACGTCATGTGTGAAATTCACAGCGCGAAATGTTCCGAGCATGGTTCTAAGCCCGGGCCCGGCCCTAGGCCCGTTGGTGAGTTTCGAAACGAGCCCAAGCCCGGCCCGTTTTGGCGGGCCGGGCCGGGCCCTGGTCGGGTCCCGTCGGGCTTGCAGGGGCCTACCTCCCAGTGAATCTCCTTTACGATGTCAGAAACTATTTTGGTTACCAAAGGTAATCTGGAGGTTCTGTGGAAAGGTTCTGGGACCGCCCTTCCAAAGCTCGGAATTACATCAATTTGAAGTTATATCACTTCCCTTTCCGAAGAAGATTTCGGACGTCGGAAGGAGTATGGACCACGCTTTACTCTCAGATGAAAAGTGGCATCTGGCAGCTCCCACTGTGTATGAGAGCAGACATGTGGTTTTCTACATACAAACTAAAAGAATCTCCCCTCTTCTTTCTCTTCTATTCATCGTATTTTTCTGATAAAGTTCCACTGCAGTGCGCTTGAATTAAACCCCAGACACACTATATGCACCTTTTAATCAGTTCTTCACCATTATGCAAGTTTCCTATCCGTTTCAACTCATTATGCGTCCAGGCACGTTTCCACCTCATCACCTTTCCCTTTGATGACTTTTCTTCTCTGAAGATGGGGTTCTTTTCACACAGGCTGAATAATGTTGTTTCACTAATGCAGGTCCCCACCCCCATCACATCCATGGACATCTCAGTTAAAAGGGTGAGTCAGTGTGACTTAATTCATTTTTAACTGCAGGTCATGTGTGAGACAGTTAATGTGTAGCTGCATTTTTGCATGTCTACGTCCTATTTTTTTTTTTACTTAGAATATTGGCACATCAAGTTATTGTAACGTATCATTACATTCACAACACCAAGACAGTTGTGAAAAGTCCCTCTTACAGCTACATTTTCTTTAAAATGTAACATTTTACCAAATGCATAAATGTTGGCCATGAGAACATCTGTACAGTATATGATCTAATATAAGTGATATACCATATCGTCGCTGTCGGGCAGAAACCTCGTATCTCCAAGTTTCAAGTTTGTAAGTTTTCTCACCAAGTAAAGCCCTGCTTCATTATACAAGGCTGTCGCACAAAAGTAGTGAAAACAGCTGATCTACAAGCACACACCGCGAGGCGTTGTGTGCTTGTAGATCTGCTGTTTTCACTAGTTTAGTTCATTTAAAATGATAATACAAAACTAACGGTCTTGGACATACAAGGTTTCCACCCGACAACGACAATATGTACCACATGTTACGTGCCTTCCTTCATTTCGCCCTCTTACTCTCTTCCAGCAAGCTGTGTTTGTGGGTTCACCGGTGGGCGTGGCCCAGGTGAGACTCCATCGCTGTGAGACGTATGGTAAAGCCTGCGCTGAGTGCTGCCTGGCCAGAGACCCATACTGCGCCTGGGACGGGGCCTCGTGCACTCGCTACCTGTCCAACAGCAAGCGCCGCTACCGCAGGCAGGACATCAGACATGGCAACCCTGTGCTGCAGTGTGTGGACCAGAACCTGAGCGGTGAGTGGAAGAGGGAGGGAGGGAGGCAAGGAAGATCAAAGAAGGAATGGACACCGACGTCATTTTAGGCTCCATGGCCATCCGCCATGACACCTTGGGTGGCGGAAGTGGCACCGGAGGTTCGGTGAATAACATTAGCGGTGCCACTTCCGCCACCCAAAAGTGTCATGGCGCATGGACCGTGGTGTGCCAACTTCCGGGTGGGTGTCTTCTCCTTCTTTGAGCCTTCTTGGAGGGAGGGAGGAAGCCCAGTGTTGTTGTTGTCCGCTTACTCTTGCTTTACTCAAAGCTAAACATTCATTTTTGAGGCTTATCATCGGGCGACTCCGATGGGAATTAGCCGAAGAAGATCAGTTTGGACAAAATGGTAAAAAGAAAAGAATCTTTGAGGCACAAATTATCAGCATTGTTTTTTTTCCCTTGTTGAGGAGGATGTTTGCATGGTATAAACTGTTAAGAACAGGAGTCTTCAATGTTTTCAGTCCAGGGACCCCTTAGTTGAGTAGAGAGATGAAGCAGAGACCCCCACAACCTGTTCATAGATTCCATATAGTTTCATTGTTTCACAGCACAATCATCATTGTATTTTGGATTCATGTCAATACTTAATTCATGTCAATACTTGACCTTTCACTCTGTATTTGGTCTGCTCTTTTTCCCCTCTACACCAAACCTCTTTGCCAAAAATAGCCGAGTTCATTGTGAGCTTGTAGATCTGCTATTTTTGGCTAAAGTTCTCAGAATATGGACGCTAGGGTTCAAGTGGTTAATATAAACCCCCTAGGGGTCCCGGACCCCCTGTTGAAGACCCCTAGCTGGTTTAGAAGGAGGCCCGTAAGAAATGTGTCACACAATTCCTTGTTCAAATTTCAACTGTGTGCATGTTTCTTTATCTGTGTCTTGTGTGTGTGTGTGTGTGTGTGTGTGTGTGTGTGTGTGTGTGTGTGTGTGTGTGTGTGTGTGTGTGTGTGTGTGTGTGTGTGTGTGTGTGTGTGTGTGTGTGTGTGTGTGTGTGTGTGTGTTTCCGCCTGTCTGCTGTGCCAGACTATCTGTCCTTATCTGTTAGGATGAAAGACTATCTGAGTTTATGTGTGCCGTCAGGTTTGTCTACAGCAGCCTACATCTGTGTCTCAGTCATATATGCTGCATGAGCTGATGTGTACGGAATACACAGTTACACACGTATCCTAAACAACCTGTGTGTGTTTATGCGTAGTGCACATATAGAGCATGTACAGTATACAATGTATTGAAGATAAGATCTTGTTTGCACCCTGGTATCTTCTAGATGGCATTAATGTTGAGGAGAGCAACATGCTTTTTCAGATTACTGAAGTACGTACATGGACACTTTCTAATGTTCTTTCCCAAGCTCTTTCTTGCTTTTTCAGAAGCACAATGTATATTCTCTCACTCACACACACACACACACACACACACACACACACACACACACACACACACACACACACACACACACACACACACACACACACACACACACACACACACACACACCTATACACACACAGAGGCAAACATACCCAGCTGTACACACAGGAAAGGCCTCTTTGAAGAGATGCCACTTTGTCAAGTAATGGAATGTGGGTCATATTTATGGAGAGCCTTCGCTGAACCAAGACAACCCTGGCAAGACGAGACGGACGGCTAGAGAGAATGTGAGAGAGAGAGCGAGAGAGAGAGAGAGAGAGAGAGAGAGAGAGAGAGAGAGAGAGAGAGAGAGAGAGAGAGAGAGAGAGAGAGAGAAACAAAGACAGGTTGATAGACTCAAGCATGACACCATTTCAGGAGCATGACACCATGTCAGTATGTCTGACATGGTGTGAAATGAAATCATAGCAAAGAGACAGGGCAGTGCACAGTAAAATGATCCCTGGCTAAGGTAAGATGAAAAAAAAAAAAAAAAAAAAACACTTAAGAGAAGTCAGTTTGGATGTGATGTTCACGGGCATGATGGGAGTTGGCACCTGCCGTAATGAAAACAGAAACCAGACTGAAAAGTAGAAACATGTTCATGAGAGAGAGAAGAGAGAGAGAGAGAGAGAGAGAGAGAGAGAGAGAGAGAGAGAGAGAGAAGGTGGGCAGAAAGGTGAGAATAGGGGACAGTAGGAAGAGTATAGAGGTGAAGTGGAGGTGAAGAAGCAGAACAGGGGAACAGGGGATGTGTTTGCTCACCTGAGTAAAGGTGTTGAGCAGTGGTGATGAAAACTGTCCCTGTCAGTCCCCAGGGGTTAAGAGTTGTCTGTACTACAGTACATCGCAAATTCCTGAATGTTTATTGAATGCTGAGAGTGATCGCAAATTCCTGAATGTTTATTGAATACTGAGAGTGTACAAATGTCCCTAAAGTTCCACTAGACTGGAGTGTATTGTCCACTAGTCTCCTTACACATTTAATATTTGGGGCATTCTATTAATGCTGTGTAATAACAGCAAATCATGATGTTCCAGGTATTGTACACATTAAAATCATTTGTGTTCATTTAACTCTGAGAGTACAAAATGTAACAAAAGGAACCATAAGGGTCCGTTTGGTTACATGTGTACACTCTCAGAGTTGAGAGCTGTAGGGCACTGTCAATATTGCTGTTATCCCAGAATGATAGTATCACATGAGCGAGAGAGACATACTTACAGCATGTGTAAAGGGCTTCCCAAACCAAGAACGATAACTGTAACAATAAATAAATAATATTGTTTTAAAAATCATTCAAACTCAAGTGGACGGCAGAGTAAACCGCACTACTACAACGATGACAGTAGTGACCGATATCGTTCACGGTCATTGTGATTTGATGAATGATAGAAACACTGCCGGACAACCACATTCCATTCTTATTTTATAACACATCACTCATCAACATATTTACAGAATGATATCGTTCTTCAGTGTGAATAGTTAGTTATCGTTCTTGTTGTGGTGGCTCTTAAGAGAGAAATACAAGAGGAACATTTGAGATGCAAGGAGAGCAGCAAAAGGAAAATGATCCCAATTCATTTTTCTCGTTAATAATTCTCTCCCTCTGTCTCTCCCTTTCTGTTCTGCTCTGTCTCTCTCCTATCTTCTCAATTTTTCCAACTCTGTCTGTCTGTCCATCTCTCTCTGTCTCTCTCTCTCTCTCTCCAGTAGAGGACCTGGATGTGGCGGAGGACAGGGTGGTTTATGGCACGGAGAACAACAGCACCTTCTTAGAGTGCATCCCTCGCTCTCCACAGGCCACCGTCAGCTGGCTCGTCCAACGAGACGAACGCAAGGAGGAGGTGAGATGGATAGAGGGAACGGAAGGATGGAGGGATAGAGGGATTACGTTAGTTAACAGTGGTCTTTTGCCCTGTGAAACATCAGCAAGGGGAAGAAGGATAGAGAGAGGGAATGAGGGATCATAGCAGAGAGAAAGCAGGGGGTGTAGAGAGGAGACCAGATAAACGAGTGTGGTCCCTCATGACCACAGACAGCCTGGTCTTGTCCAATGAATCCATTCAAGTGTGATGGATTGATGTTATGTATGGAGTGGGAGATAAAAGGAGGGTACAGTGAACAAGACAAAGAGTGAATTAGTGAAGGTATGTTTTTGATTACCGGCGTAGAATGTTACAGTATACACTGTAGCATTTGTTTGGTCTGTTGAGACAAACAAGGTCAGATGCAGGGCTACATCAGAGACAGAGAGTGGAAGGAATGCGTCCCCTCAGAATTCTTCTGATGTATCATTTGTCTCAATGTTACACTGGTATACAGTGCTTCAAATGAAAATGTGTGGACTTCACACGGTGGCCATCTTGACATTAAGTTAATCAACCCATTGCCACCCAGGTTTTTCAATGCAAAATGCACACATGGCCACCCGGTGAATAAGGTCCAAGACATAGCCATCTCTGGTTTACTTAACTGTATCTGCGTGCAGTAGGTGGCGCCTTTTTAGGAGACCGAAAGTAGGTTGGAGTCAACACAGCTTCTGAACCATTCTGCCATGGTCACTGAACTACATTTTGCACCTGATCGTCACAAGCCACACAATATTCTCAACATTTTCATTCTAAAATCACAAATAAGGAGAAAATCTACTTTATTATCAACCTTTATCTGTCCCAGCAACACACTCTTGCAGGATCTACAGTAGCACCAGTAAACAGAACGTTTGTGAGATTTGCCGGCGCCCGCAGGAGACCATTAGGATCTCTGTACCATTTCGCCTCTAGTGGCTCCAAATGAGATTGTGTATCTTCCTAAATACAAAATCTTTGATGTGGTCTATGCCCTGGCCTAAATATGACATAAAACTAAAATGCACCCCGTGCACACTTGAATTCATGGATATTTTTTGTTTTTTAATTTGATGACCATGCAGCAGTCGTTCCCTATGGAGACACAAAGAGCCTGATTTGTTCCCTATGGAGACATAAAGAGTCTCCTCAAATTATTAGCTTAGGAATGCGACAAAAACAAAAAGATATCCATGAATTCAAGTCTCCATGGGTAGTAATCGACAGGAAAAAAAGTAAATGTGTGTTGTTGTAAAGCTTCCACGGTTTTTAGTCCGCCACCACACACGCCTCTTAAAATCACTTAAAAGTACCATTTGTTTTCTACTGCGTTGTTGTTGTTATTGGGTTGCTTGATGCTTGGCCACTCACTCCCACAACTCATTTCCCACAGTAATGTGTATGAGGTTGGATGTTTCTCTAAACCTAATCGAGTGTCGCAGTCAGCCATGTAAGTAGTGTGACATTACCACCCTTCTCAGCTTCCCTTCCAAATAAACAGCTGGCTCACACTCCTGCAGACTCGCCTGCGCTGTTTGTGTTGGCACAGGGAGAGACAAAGGAGGGGTTTGGGGATTGTAGATGTTAAGGTGAAGAGAGGAATGGGAGATGGGATAAAGTGAAGTAGACTTGGAGAAAGAAGAAACGAAAGAAATTGACTAACTAAAAGAGAGTTTAGGTAGACAGAAGGAGAGTAACAAGCCAAAAATAGACGCTCTACTAGCTCACAACACATCGTCGATTGAGTATAGGCTAAATTATGAATGCGAAGTAAAGACGTGGAAGAGCAAGAGGAGGAGGAAGAGGGGCAGAGAGAGAAAGAAAACAGAAAGAAACTGGCCTGGATTTCATGGTACATTCTTACTGCTGCCACCCAGGCTGAGAAAACAGCACAGATGCTTCTATCACTCCCATCCTCACCATGAGTTCTCATCATGACAAGCAATAGTTAGACTTATACTCTTTAACGTTTCCTTAACTTCTTCCAAGCATTCAACTTTTTCTACTACTATTACTATGCATACTGTATACTACATATATACTGTACATTTTCCTGTTTGATGGCCTTCCTAGTTTAAATGTAAAAACTTTTAAGAACAACAGACATGATTTTTCTCTTTGATGAGACGATTTCTCCCATCATGCCTCCCTTCCTTTGCATGATCATCCAGGAAGTGTGTCTGAGATCTATAATGGCTCTGACCAAAAATAGCAGATCTAGGCTCACAGCATGTTGAGTGGCTATTTTCCGGCATGCAACACCATGATGAATATATCAAGCTTTATTGTTGGTTACCTGGTAATGTCTGTTGAAGTGTGAAGATTCCACTGAGGTTGCGCTTTGTGCTAATCGCACTGTATAACAGTATAATATGAACGTACTCTGCATGTTTCATTCTGTCCATCACCTTTTTACATATGTGCAATAATGCTTGATATGTAGATTATAGCCAGAGGAATCTCAAAATAAAATCTACACAAATCTACTACTAAAACCTAATTTGAAAACTGGGAGACCAACCTATAGTGTGGTACGATGCGTCCAAAAAACAGCTCCCGTAGGATTTTTGTGCTAAAATTGATTTTTTTGCAGATCCTGCTTCTATAGAGTCCAAACTATGAGAAAATGATGGGTGCCAACCTTTCCGGACCCCCACCCCCTTTCTGGGGGTCATCTAGTTTGGGATCTCCCAGAACAGTACACCAGCCAGTTAATGTCCAATTTTCTTTATATTTGGATTGTTTTGTAGGTTTTAAAACATTCTGAGTTCATTTATTGCACTTTTGAAGCAGCCAGAATAAGCTTTCTAACTTTTGGTTGGGGTCTTTCCTCACCTGGGACCCCCCAGACGGACCCCTGTGCCTATCTCAGTACTTGCTCTGCTCCTGCTCCAGAACAATGTCATATTAGATCATAATTGAAGCATAAAAGCTTTTTTCTGAAAACAAAAATAAGTAGTAACAAATACCAGGGGTCTTCCACAGGGGCCTCGCACCCCTGGGGGTCCTCACAGTTACTACATAGTGTGATACGAAGTGTACTTCTAAGGATTTCTTTGCTAAAATGTATTTTTTACTGCCTTGGCTTTTATAGGGACCAAACTGTCAGAAAATGATGGGTGTCAGATTTTCCTGACCCCTGCCCCCTTTCTGGGGGGTCATCTATTTTAGGACCTTGCAGAACAGTATGCCAGCCAGTTAATGTCCAATTTTCATAATATTAGAGTTGTTTTGAAGGTTTTAAAACAAGACAGTTCATATATTGCACTTTTGAAGCAGCCAGAATAACCTTTCTGACTTTTGGTGGGGGTCTTTCCTCGCCTGGGACCCCCGTATTGACCCCTGTGTCTAATCTCAGTACTCAATACAGTCCTTGCTCTGCTCCTGCTCCAGAACAGTGTCAAATTAGAACATAATTTAAGCATAAAAGCTTTTGTACCTGCAGTAGTTAATACCAGGGGTCTTCCAAAGGGGGTCCGGGACCCCTAGGTGTCCTCAGAGTTATTACAGGGGGCCCTACCAATTCTTGCAACCAGTTCTGCAATTTGCTATCTATTTTTGAATAATATTAGAAACTGTTCGTTTTATGCATCCTGGGTTTATGTAGTGTACTTGATGGTTTATTAGTATTCTCAGTATTATTTACTAGTAAGATGCCTCAGGGCGCCAATCTGGTCAGTGATGTATATCGGACCAGTTACCCATATATGGAGACCCCTGCTACCCATGGAGATCCATGTACTGTATATGGAGATATGCTGTGAGAGCCCAAACATGCTAACTCAGTTATTTGTTATGTGATGTGATATATGATTTGACAACTGACATCATACCCTTTTATGCCCATACAGGGAGATCCCTGTCTATAGAACCAGCCACACAGATATGGGTTGTCTTGGCCATCTGACTTGGCCATATATGGATTCTGTTAGTGTGGCATGTGGCCGATGTGGCCTCCATATATGGGCATTCCCATATGAAGTCCTGTAAGATATGGGCTTAATATTGAAGACATCAAGGAACTCCATATATGGTCATAAAAGGGATTCTGTTAGTGTGCCATCACAGTGAAGCCAGAGTGTGATCTCAGAGCGGGCACGCAGAACAACATGTCCATTTACCACACACACACACACACACACACACACACACACACACACACACACACACACACACACACACACACACACACACACACACACACACACACACACACACATCTTGTCATACATCTTGAATGTATGACCTCAGCATCAAAGGCTGGATTGGGGTATTTCCCTGTGACAAACTATTATCATGTCCACTGTCCAGGGGTAGTTAATGTACATCAAGCTGCCTCACTGAAACAGGACATAGACTCCTGCCCTATGAGCCTCCGGGCTGGGCAAGGCTTACTTATTTCCATCAACATTGGAGTCATTGGAGCACTTTGGTCCAACGTGATAATGCAGGGTAATGGGATGGGATTTCAGTCAAAGAACTTGGAGCTGCACTGCTACCACATATCCTCCATGCCGACTACGTCACAATGCAGTATAAATGATACCTGACAAATTGCCCTGAGCTTCCACCAATGGAAGAAAATGGATGGAATTCAGAGAGTGGAGGGTATTTTCCAGTCAGATGTCTTGGCTGACTGGGAGGTTGGGGTGACCAGAGATTTGGCTGGCCCCCTGTAATAACTCTGAGGACACCTCCCAGACCCCCTGTGGAAGACCCCTGGTATTAGCTATACTCATTTTTGTTGTCAGAGCCCAGCTACAAAAGCTTTTATGCTTCAATTATGATCTAATTTGACACTGTTCTGGAGCAGGAGCAGAGCAAGGACTGTAATGTCCCAGGTTCCAGGTGAGGAAAGACCCCCACCAAAAGTCAGAAAGGTTTTTCTGGCTGCTTCAAAAGTGCAATATATGAACTTAGAATGTTTTAAAACCTTCAAAACAGCTCTAATATTACGACAATTGGACATTAACTGGCTGGCATACTGTTCTGTGAGGTCCTAAAACAGATGACCCCCCAGAAAAGGGGCAGGGGTTGGGACAATCTGACACCCATCATTTCTGACAGTTTGGTCCCTAAAAAAGCCAAAGCAATAAAAAAATAAAGTTCAGCTAAAAAATCATTAGAAGTACACTATGTAGTAACTCTGAGGACCCCCTAGGGGTCCGGAAGCCCCTGTGGAAGACCCCTGGTATTTGCCTACTACTCATTTTTGTTTTCAGAGCCCAGCTACAAAAAATATTTATTCAATTATGATCTAATATGACATTTTTCTAGGGTAGGAGCAGAGCGATTACTGAGATAGGCACAGGGGTACGTCTGGGGGGTCCCAGGTGAGGAAAGACCCCAACCAAAAGTTAGAAAGCTTATTCTGGCCGCTTCAAAAGTGTAATAAATGAACTCAGAATGTTTTAAATCCTACAAAACAACCCTAATATAAAGAAAATTGGACATTAACTGGCTGGCGTACTGTTCTGGGAGGTCCCAAACTAGATGACCCCCAGAAAGGGGGCGGGGGTCCGGAAAAGTTGGCACCCATCATTTTCTCATAGTTTGGACTCTATAGAACCAGGATCTGCAAAAAAATCAATTTTAGCACAAAAATCCTACGGAAGTACACATCGTACCACACTATACCAACCGACCTTGTATCCTCTCCTCTCCCTGTATCCTCCCTTTCCCCCCAATCATGCATACCAACTCACCTCCGCCCACCCCATGCAGGTGAAGCTGGACGACCGCGTGATGCGCACCGAGCACGGCCTCCTCTTCCGACGCGTCTTCCGGCAGGACGAGGGCACGTACATCTGCCGCTCGCGGGAGCACGGCTTCACCCAGACCCTGACGCGCCTCGCCCTCGAGGTCCTCCAGGGGGAGGCGGTGAGCGAGCTCCTGGCTCGGTCCGACGACGTGGGAAACCACGACAACTTCAAGGAACGGTCGGCGGGTGGTCTCCGGACGTGGCTGCCCTGCAGTGCTTACACCAGGGTCGTCGGGGGAGGGGGGGCGGCGGGCCAGTCGCGCTCCTGGTTCAAGGACATCATGCAGCTGATCGGCCCGTCCAACCTGCCCCACGTGGAGGAGTACTGCGAGAGGATGTGGTGCAACGATAAGCTGAGGAGGAAGCACAAGAGCATGATGGAGAAGTACCGGCAGGCACAGGACAGCGCCAGGAAGGTCCGAAGCAAGAGCTCCGGGGAGCGCAACCGGACGCCGCGGGACCTCAGCGCACGGGAGGAATAATCGAGAGGGAGAATAATGGAGGAGGATAAAGAGGAGAGGATGTGAGGAGATACAGATGACAGTGTGTTGCAAGTTTGAATGATCTCTAGAGGAAAGGGCCGTCTCCAGGAGTAACCCATGGACAACGCTGTGGCACTTGGCTCTGTGTGGTTTTACTAGATGTAGCCATTATAACCAGTTTGATCTTCGGATAGGTTCGATAGATTTTTGTATTGTTGTTTTGTACTGTTTTCTCCATGCTGTCGTGCAGTTGCTAGATTGCTTCTACAGTAGATGTTGTTCAACTGGAGATGAAAGCAGTTGAGAGACTACAAATGAGACTGCTACAGACTTGGATGAGGAGAAGGAGGAAAAGAAGGAGATAGAGACTCTAGAGACTCAAAGCATCCTGGCTTTGTTAGGACTGCCTCTGACTTTGCATTGGATTTCTGCTGTTATAAATATATCTAAAAAAAGAAAAGTAAAAAAAGACACACTTTTCTTATTTGTATGACAATCTGGCACTGCAGCAGAGTGCTTCAGCGCAGCTGTGGACCCCTCCTATCACTACCACACATACATACATCTCTACACAGTAAAATCCTACATTTGGTTCCATTTGTAAACCTAAGAGTTAAATTAACACTAAGGATTTTATTGCGTACAGATCAGGTTTCATTGTGTATAACTGTGGACTATTACAATTTATGTACATTCCCTCTGTCCCTTAGCTAACTTGGGACAAATGCTCCACCTAATAAGTCACTGGATTCACTTCCTTCACACTCTGATCCAGGGACATTGCCCTGCACTTGACTTGGCTTTGCATTGTTACAAAACAGTCGTGCGTTATTTAAGCTTGATGGGCTTGCTTTTGCAAGACAACAGGAATTACATAACTGGCTCAATTTCAATCTGTCACCTGAAATTGCATAAATACATGCAGTCACAGACATAATGTGCAATCAATGAAGCATGCAAAAAACACACACACACACACACACACACACACACACACACACACACACACACACACACACACACACACACACACACACACACACACACACACACACACACACACAGTACACACACTAGAGTTCTCAACAGGCCTGAAAATTAAGGCCCGGCCCTAACTGGGCCCGAGTGGGCCGGCCCGAAGCCCGGCCCGACCCTAACAATTATCATCATTTTCGGCCCGAAAACCCGAAAGCCCGAGAGAGAGAGAAAGAAAAAAAGAAACGTCGCCACTCGCCAGTAGGCAGCTGGCAGCACCAGTGTCTCAAATTACAACAGTGAGAGAATGCACATATAATAGTTGGCGAAATGGCAACTTCACGTGTTAAATTGTTCATGAAACATGCAAGGTTCTGCACAAAATGTGCTAACGTTAAATCCCTGTTGTTGTCAACAGTCAATCTCAATCATACAGCTCTCATCCTCTCTCCCCCTGCCGTCGCTGCCTGCGTGATTTATGTTTCGTCCTTTCAACGGTCACGCATCAAACACAGGCAGCTGGCTCGACAGATCTATAAACCCAAAACGTGTTCATCTAGCTTGCATTCTGGGCTTGCAGATCTGTTGTTTAGTGCGCGACACGGTCGACACCACCTAACCACCATGCTTAAACATACACAACTCAGGCAACAAGCGGCGCGCTGCGGCTGTAAACCCTTTAATATAAATGCACACAGCAGCAGCAAAGGACACTTGATTAACCAGAAAGCATAATGGAATTATTAATATCTTACCAGAGGAGATGATCGTCTCTATAAGGTAAGAGGATGTCAACGTATGGTGATTTTAGGTTGATCATGTTGATGTTGTTGTTGCGACCGTCAGGGAGCAGTTTACTATGAAAACCTCCACCGGCCGTCCGTCGGTCACACGTGCGGTCGACCGCACGTCACACGTGCGGTCGACGTGTGAGTCTGACATCACTCCGCATCAGTCTGACATCACTCTGACATCACAGAGTCCACAGCTGATGATGTGGCGTGATGTCATACAATACACAAACAAGCCCTATATAAAGGGGCAATTCTCACCAGGGAAGAGAGCATTCCTCGACTCAGACCTTATCGCCAGGATCAACTAAGCTTATAGCTTATCATCACATCCAACCATCTTAAGATACTCAGCTAGTGGGGAATGCTCTCTTCCCTGGTGAGAATTGCCCCTTTATATAGGGCTTGTTTGTGTATTGTATGACATCACGCCACATCATCAGCTGTGGACTCTGTGATGTCATCGTATCTCCATATATGGCCATCTCCGTATATGGAGATATAAGTTGTCCATGCCCAAGTATGGGCTGGTGAGGTCAGACTTGTCTGTCGTACATTTCGGTCAATTCCAGTGGGGATGCCATTGAAAAGTTAATCTAGTTGTACAAAGTAATCAAAGAATGGGTTGACTGGTAGGCTGGTTGACTGCTTTATCTGTGGAGAGTGTATGTCACTGAGAGTCCTTTTATAGCGATTGAAATCATGATGAGGTCACGATGAGTCATCTATGCCCAAATATAGATTTCTAGGTCAGATGGCCCATGGAGTTTGTGATGTCAAACCTAGCAACCCAATATAAACAAACCTGATGTCAGACCTGAAGTATCCTTTTATACCCATATATGGAGATACAGAGATCTCCATATATGGGCATATTAGAAAGCCCATATATGGGCATATACGGATGACATCAGGGATATCCATATATGGGCATAAAAGGGACAAGGGCTTACAGTTAAGAGATCTCCATATATGGGCATATCAGAAAGCCCATATATGTTCATATACTGATGACATCAGGAATATCCATATATGGGCATAAAAGGGACAAGGACTTACAGTTAAGAGATCTCCATATATGGGCATAAAGGGACAAGGACTGTTACAGTAGATATAGAGATGTCCATATATGGGCATAAATGAACAAGGACTGACAAACACTGAGATCTCCATATAACCTATGGGAATATAAGGGATGAGGACAATGCGTAGCATTGTGAGCTTGTAGACCTATTTTCTAAATATTGTTGTACATTAAAAACTTGAAATGGGTCGTTCTGCATAGTACTTGGGATTTGTTGATGTAAATGTTCACATAGAGTGTAATAATTGGTAAAACAAACTTTTGGCCTATTTGTGGAGATAAGCGACCAACGGTCGCTTATCTCCCGATTAGGGAGTCTTACTGGTAATACAATCCTCTTAAGTCCTTGTCAATAATATCCAGGTTGGTTCCGCTTTTAAACTAGTTTTCTTGGATTTATACTTATTACAAACTTGTGAAATTGTCTGCTGCCTTTTAATTTAACATGCAGCTCTGCTCGAAACTTTCATCGTAGCCGCTCAACACAGAGCTAACGGTGACTCGCTGCTGTGCTGTGAATTTCCGTTTATCCAAAGGTTTCGATTGTGACGTCATCACAACAACCAGACTGCTCTGACTGATAGACTATACTTCCGTATGCGTCACGTATTATCCTTGGTCCATTGGTTAGGAACTTAGCCAGGCTGCAGTGCTGCGCTGAAGACAGTCAGACAGCGATATGCGCCTGTTCTCTGTTGCTTGAGTGACGGAGCCCGGGGCCCGGCCCGGCCCGACTAATTATTATAATTTTTGGGCCCGGCTCGGCCCGATAACGTCGGGTCGGGTCGGGCTCGGGCTGAATTTGAGAACTCTAAAACACACACACACACACACACACACACACACACACACACACACACACACACACACACACACACACACACACACTGACATGGAGAAACACTTATAATGTACTGTACCGCACCTCCCATTAAAGAGAGCCCATAACACATTGCTTGACTTGCTTAAACTGGAAATTGCCATGAGACGATTGTTGATGGTTCAACATAATGATGGTCTAAAACTTAAGGTTAATGGGTTCAGGGTGAGGTTTTCCTCTTAGAGCAATGGCTAGAGAAAAGCTCACGCTCTTTTATGTTTAACAGGATATTCTATATGTTTTGGACTTCATGAATGCTCAGCCACCAAGTTTGACTTCTTTGGGGACATGTAGCCACCACAATGTTCTTTCTTGTGTTTTTAAACCAGTGGTAAACCTCAAATGTCTAACTAGACAGCAACATGAGGTTATAGTAGTCCTGTCTTTTAAATGTTGCTGTGACTAGGATTTTTTTCTTTGTTTCTAATTCTTTTTTGTAGTAACCAATATTGAAAGCTGGGGATGTCAACCCTGATCGCTAGCAGAGTTAGAGCTAATGTTGTTAGCTTTTGTTGGATTGAATTGTTGTTGCTGGGTGTATAGTACAGTACCTGTCAAAAAAAGAGAATGCGCTCCACTAAAATGAAATATCAATTTAAGCTATGTTACAAAAGTGACTCTTGTTCAACATATGTGGTAACCTCACTCTATGTTTCCCACAGTTCCTTTATGTATTGTAGTCCTCCACTGACACCAGAAAGAACAATAGAATGGGTCAAATGTAATGGTCCACCGTTCTGGTCTGCATGCTCTGTAAACACTGGTCTTAAAATGGTTCATGGTTTTAAACACAGCATTATCCTTGTCTTTTACTGTCTTAGGTTAAAATATAACTTTTAACAGTGATTAAACCTCAAGGATTATTATTCAAAAGTTATAAGGCAGAAAGGAGAATGAATGGAATTTTAATGAGGGGTGCGATCTTTGAGTACACAGTAGAATCCTCAGTGTGAATTACTTGTCTTTAGGCCTACTGTACTTAAGAAAATAACTAACAAACAATGGGGTAAAGATACATTTTATTCAAATTGAGGACATACAAGCATGACAAATAAAGCTTGGATCTATGAAGAAAGGGGGAGGTTTAAACAGGAGGAGAAGTCGAGTCTTGAAGTAAAGATGATAGGTCATTATTATTACATTATGTTGGCTGTATGGTAAGAATCATCAATTTAGGGCTTAATAGGTCTAGAATAGAGGTTATCTCTACATGGCTTTGCTTTTATAAACAATTAAATCTGTATATGGAAGGGATAAGTCTGATTATGGGATACTCTGTGTTTCAGGAAGCAAAGGTTAAACTAATGAACTCGTTGACCTCTTGGCGACCTTCGTAGCGTGCGAATCAGTTCAAGAGCAAGAGAATCTGGGTTTGGAGGGGAAGAGCAGTCCAATTAATTGAGAGCTTTTCTAAATGCCAAAACTGACACAAAACATGACTGGATATGGATATTCATTAAATACATGTTTGCACAATCCAACTTGGTGTAAAGATTTTGATATAAAAATGTAACCTTTTTTTGGTGACAGCATGGTTAACCACATCATGTATCGCTTGCACAGAGTTTATTTTCCTAGTTTATAGGCAAATGGGAGTGATTATGGACCCCTATTCCACTGCTTTCTCTAAAAATATTGTTTCTGATCTCTATCTAGAAAGAGTGACAGACAGACACAAGCAGGGAGAGCGAGAAAGAGTGGATTAACATCTGTGACAGGATTCCAAATTTCAACATTACTCCTGTTTGTGATTAATTTCATTGGCAATTACTCAGGTACTTCATATTATAGGTGTGAGCTACTTTTCAAAGTAATACAATTCAGTAATAACATTATTTTTTGTTTTGTTTAATTAGTATCTTATTTTACAGAGCACTAAGGATTTATATCCGACTGGCCTGTATAGAAGGTTGAGCTATCCAAGATGTACTTGCCCCTTTCCCAGCTTTGTTGTAAAACAATTTACCATCATTTCCATATCCTTAGTGTAATTTAAACTCTGCTGTCTTTAGTTAGCATGTCCACGAGACATCTCTCTTCACAAAGGGATTATGCCTACAAAAGTCATACTTAAGTATAAGATTTGTTGTGTTTAATGCTGTAAACATGTCATTTAGAGAATACAGGTAAAAAGTTTGCTGTATACTGTCCCAGTCTTTGCATGCATGCTGAACTGTTGCTCTACCCTCCAAGGTGCAGGATTTGGACAATCCTGTAATTTAACACGGAATGGATGCTGCTGTGATGGAGATTTCAATGCTACACATGGCTACCCACCGCAAAGACCTTATGAATAATAACTTCTAACCTGTCGTGAGTGACCAAGTGGCTGTACATACTATAGTGAACATATTATGCTTAATTTATACTTCATCGTACAAGACGGCAATGTTCTGCACGGGACACTGTTGTACATCTAAGTATAAATCAGGCTTTACTGTTGTGGGCAAAGAAGGGTTATTCCTATTGACTGCAATGGGCGCAAGTTAGGTGATCCTATGTATTCTGAGTCTGCAAAAACACCTGGTTGTTGTTACTGTTTCACATGGACTCTAGTAATGGATCGTGTCTGGCACAGCTCGGCCAAGAGGATTTTCTCCAAAAGTATATAGTACAAACTCCACCCTTCTGTCACTTGAGGGATACTAAATCAAACACTCCCTAATGGTCCAGGTGCATAAATATGGCGGCCTCCTGGTCTGACAGGGTATTCACTTTCTGGCCAAGCTGCAAAACAAAAAGAAACGTGCTACGAAAAGAAAGAAATCTCATTTTATACCGTTGGAAATTGATCATGAAATTGCGTCTAATAATTGGGTTCGGATGTCTGACTCTTAAAAGTTAGGATCAAGGTAAGCATTAGATTTATAGTCGTGTATTTTGGTAAAAT
>NC_137818.1:24531054-24553554 GCF_963921795.1 Nannobrachium achirus
TCTTTACATGAATATCATTCACATTTTGTTTAAAACCTTTCTTCATTTGTTAAGAGAAAAAGGAAAGGAAACATATTGATGCATTACAGCGCTGCTTGCCTCTGGGTAGAGACATGACATGCAGTATGCCTTGTTGTCTGAGAAAATCCCAGGCACTGTAACAACCCTGGCTAACACATTGACCAGCTGGCCAGACAAACATTATACTGCTATCTCATAAACTTTAGCTCTACTATAAAATGTTACACGCACACGCACACGCAAGTGCATGCGCGCACGCGCGCGCGCACACACACACACACACACACACACACACACACACACACACACACACACACACACACACACACACACACACACACACACACACACACACACACACACACACACACACACACAGATAAACATATTGTCATGTATTTACTCTGCCGTCATTCACACACACAGACACATGCATGCACAGACACCATAGCACCATATGTAAATGCTTGTTGAAGTGTTGTAGATAAACATCCATGGTTGGTCAGGTTCTTCGTACTTGGTGTTATGGTTGTAGTTGATTTTTTACAATCTTATATGTGTGTGTGTATATTTATGTCAGCCACAGTTTAACTTTTAATTTAGACTCCAGTAAACTCCCGAGGGAGATTGTATAGAAGGATCATAAAGCTACAGTATATTGTATTTACTAAGAATGTGGATGAGGTTGGGAAGAAACATTTAATGACTTCAGCTTCTTACGTTGTATGAAATCTCATAATGTTTATACTAATTATAACAACAATTCTGAATTACAACCCCCTTCCCATCTCTTCCTTACCCTAGTATGTTCTAATCGTGACTATTCAGCAAATAACAGATCTACAAGCGTACTGTGTCACAGTGGAATTAAGCATTCCATCTCTCCGTAACTCTTATTCTCCAGTACGCAATCAAAAATGTTCAGGGCCACAGGAATATTGTCATGTCACCATGACTACAATCTGGGAACCCATTCGGTTAAAGAAAACGTAGTGTGGCCCCTCCCCTTTCTTTGTCCACTTCCTCCACAGGGTGCTAATGTGTTTATTCATACTAACAACATCATTACATGTTTAAGGCAGTGGTGAGGAGAGATTACTATATGACTCTAGCCCTTGTACTCATTATTGGCTGCATGTAACAATTGTTATGTACTGTAGGAACTTGTGATGCTTATCTGTAATACCTCTGTACTTATTATAATTTTACGTTGTTCCTCGTGAGTGTGGATATGAGTTTCAGTGTCAAACTCTGGCAATAGGCCCAAATCTAAATCAGTGGTTCTCAAACATGTTCATGTCAAGGACACCCAGATTGATATATATTTGGCCACAGACTCTCATCTGAAAAGATGTTGTGTCAGGGACCCCCATAAGGGAAGATTTGTGTTAAATATTTTTCACATTTATTCCAAATATTTCAAAAATATTTTCCATATACTGATCCTCATTTACGGTAGCTGATCCTCATTCTCAAGGACCCCTGGGGATCCCCCAAACCCACTTTGAGAACCACAGATCTATTATATGACCCAGTGGCTACTCCAGATATACCTCTCTTTTTCTACGCTTAAGCAGCTGGACAGCCAGACCATTATTTCTATGAACGAGAATGTGACACACGATATGCAACTCAACATTCGCTTTAATATGGTTGTAAATACTCCATTATGTTTGCGGTGTTGATTTGGGACTGGGTTGGACTCTGACAGACCGGATGTTCTGTTACTGAGAGACTATGGTCCTAAATGACAGATATATCAAAACCGTAAAACAGGGATTAATTTGAGCCAATGTGACTTACTGTTCCAGTATGACTCATTGCTCTGGGCTCTTGGTGTGTGTTCACCTTGAGGGAACGCTAATGGGAATTCATTCCTTTTGACTTGACCATCAGTAGACATCAGGCTCAGGGTTCTGTTAGTGAAGTCACGTCATAGTATCGACCAGTCATTCTCAACCTGTGGGCCGTGAGCGTATTGCAAGTGGGCCCCCAAATAAGTGGCAAAACATTTAAGATTTAATAATTGATAACATTAACATAAAAACATGTCAAAAAGGAAAGAAAATCATGTAATTCTTTCTTTAAAACCTAGAAATATTTTTTTTCATTGTGATACCTGTTAATCAAATAAATATGGATAAATAAATCCATAAGCATAACCAAATAAGACTCAGAGACAGCCAAAGGACTATATCAATAAATTGTTGTATTTGAAGAGAGTCAGACAAAGAGGACAAAACAGTGAGCATATCATCGTGGCAGCTTTCTACTGTATCTCTCTCTCCTCAAATGGAGGTTAGACATACAGTATATAAAATAATTAACCGTGGAAGTCTTTGATTGGTTCACAGATCATAACCAGAAGACAATAGTTTCTTCACTAGTAACTTTCCACCAGAACTCACAGTATAACCCAAACGTGGTCTCATAGTCAGGGTAACCAAAGTCGCAATGTACTGTAATTCCAGACAGTACTGACAATTGCCAGAACACAATCGATTGATTGATCATTAAAATAAATGTGCACTGAAATGCACACCGTATCGGCTGCCATGTTAAGTTGTCAGATGGGTTGAGAGTGGTTCTTAACAGAGAAAAGTTGAGAACCACTGGTACACCACTGGTACTTTGCCCGGCCTCCACATCTGCAAGGCATGTTTGAGATCATAAGGAACGGAGGATTAATGTACATCATTAATAATTTGTACAGTAGAGTGATTAATATTTACACAGAACTGAATGGTGACATGAAAAAATATCCAGATTTGGGCGTATAGGATAGAGTGATCACTATTTGGTTTTGTATTATGTTATTGTTGTGGTCAACAAAAACATGTTTTTAACAAACTGCAAAAGAGTGAAATATCATTATTATCCATCAGTGTGCATGACTCATACAGTAAGTACATGGTGTTGATTTGTGAAATTAAACAATGTTCCTAGTTCTTCAGGATAGAGTGATCCATAATGAGATTTCCATTATCTAATTGGTTTCATCATCAAAAATAGACAGTACGCTACTTAGTAGTGTACTGTACTGTACACTACACCCTAGTTTGTAGTATTTTTGGATGGGTCATACTGTCTTTCGCATGATTTGTGTTGATTTGTGAGAAGTGACAGCCTGCTTCCACAGTTTCAGTTAGAGTGAGATTTACTGTACATTCATTGTAAATTCATTGTACATTCATCGGAGGACTTGAGTTAAACTATGGTGACATGCACATCATTCATTAATATCCTATTCATTCACAGTACTGATTTGTGAAATCCAAAAGGTTCCAAACTTTGACATCGATAGCGATCTATGTCAGGTTTTATCTGATTTTGTTGGTCAACCAAGGAAAGAGGCTATGTTGAAACATTGTTAATATTCTATGTTTGAATGACTCATACTTTTGTATGATTTGTGAAATTAATAGTTTCCAAGAGGTTGTTTTGAGTCTGTTCTATAATGATATTTCCTCTGCCTGATTGCACTGGTCATCTGAACCTCATGCGTGTTAATTTCCATATGTTCCCAAGGTTGAAAGATGTTCACATACTGGGGCCAAGCCGTGTTCGAAACTTGAAGAATGCATGCCAGATGGTTGTTAGCAGTTTTTAATATGCTGTTGAGTTGTTTGGGGTTACGGTACATACACGTGGACCTACAAATGCATTCACCGCAGATCTGTTGATAAACGAGACCCACTTTAGAGTTTAAATTAACAAGATGTGAAATAATGAAAAGCAGAGTAAAGCCCAATCTATGCATAGTGTCGCGTGCGTGTCGTGTGCCAAACATGATATCAGATCTACAAGCTCACAGCACGTTGCTGCGGGCAGTGTTGTGATCTTATAGATCTGCTAGTTCCTGCATGTGACTCCAGCAAGTAACAAACTATAAATTAAGCACAGGCTCCATATAAACAGTTCTCAGCATTATGTCCGATCTGAGCATCTTAAGTGTGCTCGTGCATTTACTGTAACTGTAAAATCCCAAACGGCTGGAGCGATTAGCAGCAAGTTTCTGCCAGTATGTCACAGAAATACCTTCACAAATTTTAATTCACATATGTTTTATACTTATTGAACTTAGATACATTTTATTATGTGAGCTGAAAACGTGCCCAAATATGGAGTCAGCATCATAGATGTCATAGACTACTGATGTCATACTGATGTCAAGATCCACATGATTACATTTTTATTTCACATGTTGGGTATTTAGCACAGAGAATATTGGAATGAGTGCAGCCAATAATTGTAATTTTCTACCATACAGAACTTGCAACTATTGTATACATTCCTAAGAAACACAGCATGAGAAACATTGAATTATGTTATCATAGAATTATGAATTAGTGAGAGCAAAAGAGAAACCACATGAGACTTGAATCAGACTGTAAAATATGGCAAGTGTGCTGAAAATTCTGAAATCTGCTCTCCTGTGTCAACTGTGATTCAAATATATAATTACTGTTACCGTGCACTCGACAGAAACAGGCCCACAACCCATGTTGTGTCCCAAACATAGATTAAGAAACACCAGTGCTATATTTTGCTTCTTAAATGTAGCAAGATTTGCCTCAGAAATAATTTCCCTTTTGCAGTCAACACACTGGCTTCCATCAATCTACCTTGTTTCTGGTCGAGTAAAAGCACGTTTCCTTTCTGATTCGGGGCCTCTATGGCTACAATTGTTCATTCTGTGATCGTACCCACTGGAGCAGTCTGCTGAACCCATTGTTTACTGTCAATATTCCAGGATGACCTCCCACTTGGGTAATGACGCCCCCTGGCGATCATTCAGAGAAACTACTTCAGCTCCCGTACTAACGTAGGTAGGAAGGGCCTGTCACTCAAACCGGAGTGACCCGCCTCCAGGCTATATAAGCCCCCGGAGGCGGAAGTAACATCCTCTTTTCACTCTGTGCGATATCACATTCAGATAAGTTGAAACTCAGCCTTTGTATTATTATTCTTCGCGCATTAGCCTAAAGCGGTGGCATTAGGAGTCGCCCACTGGCGAGTGTTGAATTAACCCGTACTTAAGAATACTTATTCTTGTTCCGTCCTAAATCGACGGTTATTTCCTTTTATAACAAAGGATTATTACTGCTTGTTCAGGCCTCCGCCGAAGCAAGCGTGGCATAGCATTAGCCGTTAGCTTGTTAGCTCGTCTGCTATTGTTAACGTTAGCTACACTGCTCACCGCTTGTTCAGGCCCTGCCCGAATCAAGCGTGGCCTAGCCTTAGCCGTTAGCTTGTTAGCTCGTCTGCTTCTGGTTAACTCTATCTACAGTGCTTCGCCATGGATCCTCTGGCCTTCCTGCCGAGGCAATGTCCAGGCTGTCCAGGACTCATCGACGGACAGGATCTTCACCATCTCTGTGTCGGCTGCATGGGCGTTGCACACGCCTTCTCTGCACTGAGTCCTCAGGGGAGAGCAGGACCTTTCTGTGACTGCTGCGTGGCCTACGACCACGATGTACTGATACACCGGTTCTTCCTAGCCAGGGCAGGCCTCGGGGCCTGCGCTCCACCAGGTGGGTCCACTGCTCTCAACCCCACAGCCCAGTCTTTCCTTCCCCAGGCGACCCGCACCGTTGGTCAAGGTGCGGCGCTGCCTTCCGGAGATCCGCTTGACAACCAGCGCGCCATTCCAAGTCAAGATGGCGCCGTGCTACATGAGACACCGCCTGCCGCGCAACCGACCGCAGCTAGCTCCACTGTCACTGGAGCTGGCGGGTCTGGTGAAGTCGCCGCTAAGAAGGCGACCAAGAAGGCTAACACCCAGACGAAATCTCCGGTAGCCTTTTCCCCTTCGGGCGCGGTGCCCAAAAAGAAACGCTTGGATGTGACCGTCGGGGACGTCCCCCTCGACGTGAGCATCACCAAAACAGTCCAGACCTTCAGGAGAGAGTCGGACCTGAGCTCCGGTCAGAGCGAGGGTTCTGGTTCTGAATACTCTGGATACACGGCCGAGGAGGAGGAGGACTCCGTCGAGGACGAGGGTTCTCGACTCACGGTCACTGTGAAAGGTAATGCCCCTGCGGCTCCAGCACGTCAACTGGACGCCGCAGGGAGCTCCCAGGCCTCCTCAGGCACCACTGCCCCTCCACCCGCCAGTCAAGCGAGTGAAGCGGGAGCAGAGGACGTCGATTCTGCAGCAGAAATGCTGGATCATCTCACAGTCTACATGAGAGCTCTGGCCAGAGTTGGAGAGGAGTTGCCACCTCCTCTCCCCTCTGAAGAGGCAGAGGATGATGATGAAATGCCCGGGCAGGAGCCTTCGGTTCCCGCCCCGTATGTCCTCTCCAGGCTGCCGCTGGTGAAAGGTTTCACCAAGGCCCTCCATTCCTCATGGAAGACACATAAAGACCCCAGGAAGCTGCCTTTCTCTGTGCTGGATTTGGTGGGCGGTGCGGAGGCAGGCATGTCCACCTGCCCTAACCTGGACCACCTGTTGGCACAATCTTTTCTGAGTTCCGTCAGACCCCAGTACAAAGATGTAGGCACGGCTAAAAACGGGCCGTTTGTTGGCCCCGTCGGCACCAACCCGCCGGGGTTCACTGTCCTGGAGGACAAGCTGCAGTCGGACAGGGCTCGTAACGCCTACCGGTCCGCTGCTCTGGCCGCTAAGGACCTAAATCTGATCCAGCTCTTGCTCGCTTCCTCCAAGGACCTGGTCAAAGGTCTGCCCACGGGGGAGCACACAGCTGAACTGAACACTCTATTTGACATCATGCTGAAGGTCAATTGGCATGCGGTTAAGTGGATGGGCAGGTCCATGGACTACAACCTCCAGTCTGAGAGAGCCCGCTGGCTCGACTATGTCGACCTCGAGCCTAAGAGGGACGTGGGCGAGAAGCCTCTAGGTCCTCGCGGGGAGATGTACAAGTCTCTCATAAATATGGAGAACAGTCCCACCACCCTCATGGGTGGGGGCTTGGAGCTGCTGCAGGGTAGAGTTACCTTCTTCAAGGCGGCTAAGGACATCGTCGAGTCCACCACAGTGCCACAGGATGAACCGCAGCAAGCTAGGAGGACGTCCCGCTCCTCCCGCGCCAAGGAAAGGGGCCGCTCTGCTTCTTTTAAGAAGCACTCGTCTTCCTCCAGGGGAGCCTCTGCAGCCAGGGCGCCTGACAGGCCCCGCACCAAGGCTGTGGTTCCCGAGCGCGCTCAGCCGCGCCGCCCGTCCAAGGATGGCAGGCAGCAGTCTTCATACCGCGGTGGCCGCGGTAGGGGACAGCGCAAATGACACTCTGAAGAGGGGAATTGTGCTGGGGCGGGGGTCCGAGGTGTCTCTCGGTCCCCCTCCCCCCAAACGAGGGCGTTTTTCGGTACCCCGTGTCGGGGAAATGAAAATGTTAATTTTGATGCCTCCTGTGTCGGCAATAAACATGTTGAAAGAACAAAGTCTGTCTCTGTCCAACTCTCTCGCACTAGCACAGACGACCCCATCGTGCATGCCTCCTGTAGTAATGATGAAGTCCTGTCAGGACTCGATAATCAATCACAGGTTTTATCAGAAACCAGTAATGTTAATGTCAAACAATTATGTGGTTCCTCAAGCGCGCGAGTGGGATATCCCTCGCGTCGACAATATGAATCCTTTATGCATGCCTCCTGTAAGAATGATGGAGTCCCGTCAGGACTCTTTAATCAGTCAGAGGTTTTATCAACAACCAGTAATGTTAACGTCAAACAATTATATGGTTCCTCATGCGCGCGAGTGGATTTTCCCTCGCGTGAGCGATGCTATGAATTTAACCTTGAGTCAGAAATTCTGTCGGCCTACTATGAGCCCGGGTCAAGGGACAAGCATAAAGGCCTTAGAGCAGGTATTAAACGTAAAAGTTCCTCTCCTGTCAGGGGAGAATGCTTTAGTTGTGGGCGAGTCTGTTTATCAGTCGAATCGCTTTGCTCTTCCTGTCGCTCTATCGAGCCAAAACCGAACGCTTCCGGTTTCACCGGATACGGATTCGCTAGCTCCCCGCTTCCGGTCCGGCCGCAAAAGAGCTCCGCTAGTCAAGCGGTACAATCGGAAGGTGTTCCCACCTTGCGGCCTATTGAACCCCTGCGCTCCGCATCCGGGTGTTCCGGATACGGATACGCAGGTTCCCCACTTCCGGTCCCGCCGCAAAATAGCTCCGCTAGTCAAGCGGTACAACCAGAAGGTGTTTCCGCCATGCGGCCTATTGAACCCTTGCGCTCCGCATCCGGTCGTTCCGGATACGGATACGCAGGTTCCCCACTTCCGGTCCGGCCGCCAAAAAGCTCCGCCGTCACGGAAGCACAGTGGTGGGGTTTCTCTCGCTCAAAACACGCTAGCACGCTGTGCGCGCCAGTGGAAGTTATGCAACCCGAGCCATTGGGTATTTCGAACGATAACCAGGGGTTACAGGTTACAGTTCGCAGACATACCCCCGCTTTCGAGCAGGGTTATTCATACCAGAGCACGTGGTTTAAAAGCAAGTCTTTTGAGAGAAGAGATCAGCTCATTGCTAAGCAAGGGTGCTATAGTGGAGCTGGACAGGACCCAATCCCGCATGGGATTTTGGAGCCGTTATTTCCTGGTGCCCAAAAAGGGGGGGGGGCTACGTCCCATCCTGGACCTAAAGGCACTAAACGTGTACCTGAAGAAGTACGTTTTCAGGATGCTAACAGTACCCACCATGTTACGGTCGGTCAGGCAAGGGGATTTCCACTGTTCAGTGGATCTGAAGGATGCTTATCAGCACGTCCAGATTTATCCCCCACACAGGAAATTCCTTCGGTTCGCCTTCGAGGGTCGCCTGTACGAGTATACAGTACTCCCTTTCGGTCTGTCACTGAGCCCGAGGGTTTTCGTGAAAGTGACCGAAGCAGCCATCGCCCCGCTGAGACGGCAGGGCGTCAGGTTGGCGACGTACATCGACGATTGGATGATTTCAGCGAGCTCCGCCCACGAAGTGGCGCGTCACACACAAGTGGTTTTGGCTCACCTGAAGGCCTTAGGTTTCATAGTCAACCACGGCAAGAGCATGCTGACTCCAGCAAGTCGTCTTACATTCATTGGGGTCCTTCTGGACTCATCCGACATGTCGGCCCGTCTCTCAGAGGAGAGGGTGGACAGGTTTCGGGAATGTCTCGACTCCTTTCAAGTGGGCCAGGAGGTCACTTACAGGAGTTGCATGGTACTGACGGGAATGATGGCTTCCGCAGTACATCTGTTGCGTTTGGGCAGGTTTCATATGAGACCTTTTCAAAGATGGATGTTATCCCTCGGGATCCCGCCCTCCTTGAAGTACAAGAAGGTTACGGTTTCCCCTTCCTGCGCGATCGCCCTGTCTCCGTGGCTGGTGGAGGGGTTCCTCACCAGCGGAGTCTCGATTGGCGAGGTGGTTTCCCACAAGTCGATCACGACAGACGCCAGTCTCAGTGGATGGGGAGCCACTTTCGAGGGGCGCACAGCGCAGGGGCTTTGGCCTCTGGAGATGAGGGGTCGTCACATCAACTATTTGGAGTTGATGGCTATACTCCTGGCGCTCAAGCATTTCGAGCCTTGGATTTTGCATTGTCACGTCCTGGTCAGGACAGACAATACGACGGCCATGTTTTATGTCAACAAACAGGGGGGCCTGTCGTCGTTGCCACTGGACCGTCTGGCTCGAGAATTGACGGTTTGGTGCTTGTCGCGCCTCAAGTCGATCAGGGCCTCACACGTCCCAGGTCTCCTCAACAGCGGAGCAGATCTCCTGTCCAGGGGAGGTCCTCGCTACGAGGATTGGTCTCTCCACCCCAGGGTGGTGAGCCAGATTTTTCGCAAGTTTGGTCAGCCAGTGGCGGACCTGTTTGCGTCAGCGGAGAATACGAAGTGTCCGTTGTTCTTCGCGGTGAAGGGCAGTCCTCCCTTGGGGTTGGACGCCTTAGCGCACACGTGGCCGAGAGGTCTACTGTACGCGTTTCCCCCCTTCGACTTAATCCGACCCACTCTGGAGAGAGTCAGGAGGTTCGGTCTGGAGATGCTCCTGGTGGCTCCCTACAAGGGCACGTGGAGATCGGCGATCGCCCCTCTCCTTTGCGAACCGGGTTGGCAGCTGCCTCAGTGCAGGGACCTGTTGAGTCAGGCCAGGGGGGAGATCTTCCACCAAGGCCTGCAGGTCCTAGACCTGTGGGTTTGGCACGTGAAAGGTTAAACCTGCTGGCAGCCGGTTTTTCTTCTGAAGTGGTTGATACCATTCAGAGTGCTAAGGCGCCCTCTACGAGGGCGTCTTATGATGGAAGGTGGAATGCCTTTGAGGACTGGTGCGAGTCGCGTGTTCCACCTGTGGTGGCTCATGTGGCGTCAGCCCAGGAAATTCTGGAATTTATGCAGAACCGCTTGAGAAGTGGTCTAGCATTTTCTACCCTTAGGGGGTATTTGGCGGCTATTAATGCCTGTCACCTGGGGGTGGCGGGCAAGGCACCTTCTAAAGTCCCGGAGGTCATCAAGTTCATGCAAGGAGTTGAACGTTTGAGGCCGGTGACTAGGTCTTTGTTCCCAGTTTGGGATCTGCAGGTGGTTCTAGGGGGCCTATGTCGGGCTCCCTTTGAGCCGCTTGTAGGGATGCCTTTGAAACTTTTGAGTTTCAAGACGGCTCTTTTGCTGGCTTTGGCCACGGCTAAAAGAGTTGGTGACCTGCAAGCTCTCTCGGTGTCTGCGGAGTGCATGCAGTTTATGAACAATGATCTCAAGGTGTTGCTCAAGCCTCATCTTAAGTTTGTTCCTAAGAACATGGTGGTCCCTAAGGAGCCTGTTGTTCTTCTGGCTTTTCATCCTCCTCCGTTTGTCTCGGCGGAGGATGAGCGGCTGAATTGCCTTTGTCCTGTCAGGGCATTGAAGGCCTACTGTGACAGGACTGCTGGTTCTAGAGCTTCTTCTCAGCTCTTTGTAGAAATGGGCAATGTTCTTGTCAGAAAGCCGGTGTCTAGACCCACTCTTTCGAGGTGGATTGTGGATGCTATTAGGCTGGCTTACTCTAGTGCGGGTGTGGAAGTGCCGGCGGCACTTAAAGCCCATAGCACTAGAGGTGTGGCTACTTCGTGGGCACTGGCAAAGGGAGTCTCCGTTCAGGAGATTTGTGTTTCGGCGAATTGGTCTTCGCCTTCTACCTTTGCAGCCTACTATCACCTGGATATCGAATCCTCTTCGCTAGCGCATTCGGTTCTGGGTGCAGTTGCCTCCTCTACGTCATAGAGGAGTCGGATCTTCCCCTCCCACAGGTGGGCATGTAGCCACCTGGGGTATTTTGGGGGGGACCCTGTGTTTTCCTTATATAGTGTGTCTTACTTATAAGGCGGACTTGTCCTTTTCATTTAGTTGAATGAGGCGGACTTCGGTCTGTCAGGGTCTCTCCTTATTTTCTCATGACTTCACACCCAGGTCCGGTGGGCCTGGGACCTTCTGGGTGATGGGTCACGCCCGTTTGGGCTGTGCTCACCCGTATGAGGGGTGTGTGGGGGTATGAGAGTAGGTTGTGGCTTAGAGGGGAGTTTAAGAATCCCAAGTGGGAGGTCATCCTGGAATATTGACAGTAAACGGTAGGTTCCGTACGGAACCATTGTTTACTTAGATATGGAAGGATGACCTCCCACGTAATGCCCCTCTGTTTCACTGAATGTGGCAGAGAGTGGTATTAAGAGGATGTTACTTCCGCCTCCGGGGGCTTATATAGCCTGGAGGCGGGTCACTCCGGTTTGAGTGACAGGCCCTTCCTACCTACGTTAGTACGGGAGCTGAAGTAGTTTCTCTGAATGATCGCCAGGGGGCGTCATTACCCAAGTGGGAGGTCATCCTTCCATATCTAAGTAAACAATGGTTCCGTACGGAACCTACCGATCCTGATTGGAGGCATGTAGAGGGGCGTTTTTATGTCTGGTTGCTGGAGAGTGTCAGAGTCACACTGACTTGAGTGTTAGATCACAGATCCTGGCCTGCTCTAAAGGCTCAGACAATGCCATGTGGCAGCTGGAGAGAAACAGTCCTCCAAATTCAAGTCCCACGTGTGTCCTGCTGGGGTGGCTTTTGAGTAAGCACCGGATCCCAACCACAATGTGGCTGTTCTCGTCCTCTCTGACGTTGCTGTCTGTTTGGTTGTCAATCTAAATATATTTTCTTCTCTACCCCAGTGGTTCTCAACCTTTTCTGTCCGCGACCCCAAAATAATCATATTTTAACTGGGGACTTATGAGCAATAGAGTTGAGGCATTACATTTTGTATAATAGCCTACAGTTCTATTGTGAAAATATCAGATCTACATGCTCACAACGCCTCGCGATGCGAGGCGTTGTGAGCATGTAGATCAGCTATTTTCACAATTTCTGCCTCTAATATTAGACAATTTGGCCAATGTTTAATTTGTCATTTAAGAGGTATTAAAAAGTCCTCAAAATGTCACTTTAGAAATGTGCAGATACCCTCTATATACTTATACTGTACGTTGGTTTGTTTACTGTTGAGTGAGAAAACAATGTTGTACATTAAGTTAATCATCTGGGGACCCCCCAAAATAATTTGGGGACCCACAGGTTGAGAACCACTGCTCTACCCCATACTGTATAGGACAATCCAGGAAGGGGGAATGTGTGTAGCCTTTATAGAGTCGATGATAACGTTCACATCTCAAAATCAAAACCTGTTCCCTTGAAAATGTGCTGACAGTTGTACAAGAGTTTGGGGGAGTATAGGGAGCGATATCTGATCTAACATCTAGCTCCTCCGACGCCGTCCCCTGTTTGATTAAAGCTGACAGTTCAAACAGCTTCACACAAAGCCAGACGGACAGGAATGATTCTGGGTTGGTGTTTGCAGCGTTTGTGTAGTGTTTTCTGATGTTCACCCATTCACCTTTCTTTCACTTCCTGTTATCATCATGTTTGCATTCCTGGTATTATGGTGTCAGTTTAGGCAAATATGTTTGTTGTGTGTGTGTGTGTGTGTGTGTGTGTGTGTGTGTGTGTGTGTGTGTGTGTGTGTGTGTGTGTGTGTGTGTGTGTGTGTGTGTGCGTGCGTGCGTGCGTGCGTGCGTGCGTGCGTGCGTGCGTGCGTGCGTGCGTGCGTGCGTGCGTGCGTGCGTGTGTGTGTGTGTGTGTGTGTGTGTCAGTTGACAACATTTTGGATAACATCATTTAAGTGAATCTAATGGAAAAGACATGCATACAATAATTGGTAACAGAAATAAAGTCGAAGTAAATTAAGTAAAAAAGAAAGTCATAGCTGATAGGCTAATGTATATAGCATAGACATAGCATATAAATCATACTTACTTTCAACTTTCAACTTCAAATATCATTTTAGCCTCTGGCACCAGCATGTGCTTTGAAGCCTGTCTCGTTCAGCTCTCCCTTATCATGACTGAAGGGCTGCAGTATACATTCAACATTTTCTATACCAGAGCTTTCCAACCCTTCTCATTGGGGATGAGCCCCAGACATTTTCCTTATACCCCAAACAATTATTTGCAGGCTATTATGTGGACATTTATTATGTAGTTATACCACTAACCTATTTACCTATAATATTGTTCAACCTTCTCTTACATCAGGGGGATGTCTGCATGCTATGGTAGGGCAGCCCTCCACAATCACATTACTTACATTTTGAACCTAGAACCCAGTAGCCCAGAGTAAATTCCTTTCAATTTTCATCTTGCATTGCATGGTTTTGGAAGGAATTTTAGACACGTTTAAAATAGCCACTAGCTGCATAACTGTCCTTCCTGGATTTGATCCCGGGTCTCCTACCATTTAGCTATTAGAGCCTGTCTGCTTGCTCAGGGGATAAATTGAATTTTGACCTTAAGATCAAACTTTTCGTCAAAAGAGAAACAGAATGGTGTCAAAGGTCATGTCTCACCTAGATCTAAAAATGCTCTGCTCTCAATAGAAGAGCAGAGCAGGGAGACCAAATACAACCACCCCAATTGTATAAGTTAAATTGTATTAACTTACTCTACCATACAGAATGGACAGAATTACATTTTATTCATAGGCCACTTTTCTTTTTTTGCATAGTGCCCTTTAAATATGTCCAGGGTGATTTTACCATCTATTTTAATGATTTTGTGAACCGCATCTTTTGGTTGCCAAGTACACTTTGATTATTATTTCTTAGCAAAAATGGCATTTGTTTCTTCTCAGCATTCTTTACCATTTGTTTTCCTAAAGGAAGTGACCACACTGTGAACAGAGGTCTTTATCAGTGGATCTGTGCCTGGTAGAAGCACTTCATTACTGTCAGTGGAAAGGAGTGTGGTCAAGACTGACTGGAAGTGGAAACCTAACAAAGAGGCCCTGGCATGCAGACGTTTTTTGTTTTTAGTTTTTTGTTTGTGTGTAGGCCTACGCATGTACAGTATGGATGATTTAGGCATGTGCACTTTTGTGTGTCTGTGCACGCATGAATGGGTATATGTGTCTTTGCATTTATTTTCATGTTTGAGTGTGTGTGTGTGTGTGTGTGTGTGTGTGTGTGTGTGTGTGTGTGTGTGTGTGTGTGTGTGTGTGTGTGTGTGTGTGTGTGCGCGCGCGCGTGTGTGTGTGTGTGTGCGTGTGTGTGTGTGCCGTTTCAATTCTCCAGTATTTACTGCTCTTTTCCTGAAAATGTCCTGCAAATGCATTTTTTCCACAGGTTTCTTTCCCTGTTTTGCCTTCTAATTTCTAATTTCTATGGAAAATGGAGTGTATTATTGGATAAACTTGCAAATGTCAAGAAACCAATCCATTCCCTTTGAAAATCAGTCCACCTTCATACGTAGATTTAAACTTTGAAGTCAGAGAAGGTCATACAAATAGCAAAAATAGCTGATCTACAAGCTCAATGTTCTGCAAATCCCCTGAAAATCTACTGCAGGACAAGTGAAGTTTTGAAATGGCACATCTGTAATGTATACTGTATGCAAATGTCCATTCGTGTGTGTGTGTGTGTGTGTGTGTGTGTGTGTGTGTGTGTGTGTGTGTGTGTGTGTGTGTGTGTGTGTGTGTGTGTGTGTGTGTGTGTGTGTGTGTGTGTGTGTGCTTGTGTGCACGTGTGCACGTGTGTTCCCATATGAGTGTGTTTACTATGTGGAAAAGACAAGACTAATGCCTTATTTATACTTGCTGCAACGTGTTGTGAACTTAGATCGTCTGTGTTCGGTGCGCGACACCGGCACACTAAGTACAAATCAGCCTTAAGCGATCCACAGGGAGTCGGCTGTAGATTCAAAGGCTGCACTTTGACTGATGAAGATTGATGTGGAGAGAGAGAGGAGTGTATGGGATAGGCAGATTGCTGATGAGATGTTTCACTTTGGTTGAGCATTTCCATTCCTTGGGGATCATTACATACGGAGGAATTCACACAGGGTCAGCCACAAACATTGACTGAGCCGACGGCGGGGCTCAGCACCACCTCTGTACATTAAATCTGTAAATCTAGTTTAAAAATCATATTTCTAGCATGTCAGCAACTGTGAGAGAAGTATTGAGGCATGATTCGATTTTGAGTCTTAGGTGTGTGTGTGTGTGTGTGTGTGTGCGTGTGTGCGTGCGTGCGTGCGTGCGTGCGCGCGCGTGCGTGCGTGCGCGTGCGTGCGTGTTAGTGTCCATAATCTTATTTTGTGAATAGTCAAAACTAAAGTTGGACACTCATGGGACACATTGTCAGAACTCCTTCCATATTATTAATTACAGTTGTAAAAATAAAACAAAC
This sequence comes from Nannobrachium achirus, assembly GCF_963921795.1. Classification (NCBI taxonomy): domain Eukaryota; kingdom Metazoa; phylum Chordata; class Actinopteri; order Myctophiformes; family Myctophidae; genus Nannobrachium; species Nannobrachium achirus. Next base: position 24,546,780 of record NC_137818.1, read on the forward strand.
TCTAATACTTGATGGCAAATAAGTAATTAGAAGTAGGTATGAATTGTTATCACACATCATATTTTATTTACAGGTTTATTACAGTACCAGTAATTCATTCTAATAGGACACTGAGACATAGAGTGATAGGGAGTGAGACTGGGAAAGAGAGAGAGAGAGAGGGAAGAAGAAAACATGTCTTTGTGTGTTTTCGGCAGTCATTAATCTATAGGAGTTCATAAACCGCCAACCACAAAAATATCGTCTGCTCTGGGGACCCGTAGCCATCACTAATTCGTTGTTATTAATTCTAAAAATCTATTGAAAAAATCATACTTCCAATATGTCATCAACCCAGGGAAAGTTCAACTAAGTAATATTATTTCACTCTGTCCCTGGCCATCATTTTCAATGAATGAATTTGCCTGTTTGCAATTATTGAGAGCTGGAGTAAAAGGCCTGAGTGTCTACCAGTGGTGACAGATAATCCCCAGGGCTGCTAGTCTTATAGTGTTTGAATGTTCCTGAACTCCTACATTAGGGATATACAGTATGTGTTTGCAGTCAAGCTGTCATGTGAAATACCGTATATATAAACCGCTTAAACTGTACATAAGTGACTGGGGTTATACTAGGTCCACTGCTTCGTCCCCTCTACACCAACAAATATCTTCAACAAAAACGGACGATCTACAGCCTAAAAACGCTTAAACCCTAAAGTTCGCTCCAGAATAGGTACTCTAGGGTTCATATGGTTGACTCTTGGATCCCAAAAGAAGTTGTCAGATATAGATAGAAGCACTGCACCAGCGATGGAGGGAGGAAAGGAGAGAGGACAGGAACAAAGGTGCCGAGGAAGTGAGGGAGAGGAAGATGAGGAGGGAAGAATGGGAGAAAAGTGTCCGATTATGAGAGGGAGAGAGAGACAGAGAGACTAGGGCAGAGATACAAGGAATACAAGGGAAGACTGTGTTTTTATGTGATATGTGATTCATCTGATGTAGAAGTCAGGCTCCACTCGTCTCCTGGGAGGGAGAAAGGGGAGTTTCTCATTACGACACAAGCAGAAATGTGACTGCGTCCTGCAGGCTACTACATACAAGGTACTGCTTTGGTACCATTGTATGCAATGCAGGGATAAATGCACACACACTAACGCACATACCGGTACTGTACTGTATGTGTGTGGTCTGTCTCTGTCACACACACACACACACAAGCATGAACGTAACCACACACGCACACACTGGTACATAATTACCATGGACATACCAGCAGAATACACGTGCACACGCACACCAAGTACACAACACAGTACACAACACACAGTACACAAACTTGAATGCTGTATTTGAGTTCACAAATTATATAAGACTTACAGGGAAACGAATAGGGTACACAAATAATACACATGCATGGACACAGGCATGCATACATGCACGAATACGCAAGCATACACACACACACGTATGTACACACACACACACACACACACACACACACACACACACACACACACACACACACACACACACACACACACACGCACACATACACATACACATACACATACGCACACACACAGGGTACACACACAGGGTACACATGGTGTAATAAAAACACAGACTTCATTGACCCACTTCCAACATACCACTATCTATCTTTTATTATTTTGACCAGACTCATTAATCAGTCATTGACCTGATGGTGACGCATAACTATATCTATAACTATATCATACTCAACTTCTGAAAGTAGGTTAACTGGGTCTTGTGGTCTTCTTTCACTCTCACAGTGACTCTAAAATATTCTCTTTTTTTATTTGGTTTATAAAATCCTGTGGAAATTCTGGTTACATAGTATTTTGAACCCGACTGAGCTTTCAGAGGCAATTTAAACTTGGTGACAGCTTATGTTATCGTGACCCCTACTGCTAAAACTATATTGTTTCACGAAAGACGTAAAATAACACGAAAAACAGACGCAAATCTTTATCTTCTGTAAACTGTGTCATCCATCATGGCTTAGATACTTCCAGGTCATAAAGATTTGAACACCATCAGATGTTGGTCGTATTCTGTTTCCAGTAAAGACAGTAAGAAAAGACTTGGAAATGCAACAGGGACCACGCCACTAATTCCGACTTAGACATTCTTCATTAGATCCATCCTCCATTCATCCATAGAAACATTGTATTTCCATATTTCGACTTTGTATGTGTGTTTGTTTTTTTCCTGTAAGAACTATGATGCATTGTGAGCTTGTAGATCTGCTATTTTCCCTATTTCTGAAAAGATTTGTGAAAGCGGTTAAGATTGACGACAAGTGGCGAGGTCGCGCCATGTCTTGGCCGTCTGGCCAGTGATGTATATCGGACCAGTTACCCATATATGGAGACCCCTGGTACCCATATATGGAGATCCATGTACTGTATATGGAGATATGCTGTGAGACCCCAAACATGCTTGCTCCGTTATTCATTATGTGAAAATCCTATGACGTCTATCACATCTGACATCATACATACAATCCCTTTTATGCCCATACATGGAGATCCCTGTCTGAACCAGCCACGCAGATATGGGCTGTCTTCCTCCATATATGGGCATTCCCATATGAAGTCCTGTTAGATATTGGGATTAATATTGATGACATCATTTTCTCCATATATGGGCATAAAAGGGATTCTGTACAATCCCTTTTATGCAATCCCTTTTATGCCCATATATGGAGATCCCTAACAGAATCCCTTTTATGCCCATTATTATGGAGATCCCTGCTCTGAGTATCTGACATCACTGTGATGTCACCTGTGATGTCAGAGTGATGTGTCAGGGGGGAACCACAGTGTCAGGCGTTACTTGTCCTGACGGACGTCCGGACAGGCACGGACAAGCTGGGACGGTTCTGACAGTAAACTGCGACCCATGGTCGCAACAATGAACACAAGTACTGTAGGTATTAATGGCTTTATGATATCTAATAAGGCCCCATTAGCAAATTCAACAACTTGAAGATTTTAACTATTGGGTCAAGTGTTAGATGCTCTAAACTGAAAATTCTAACTCTTGGGTCAAGTGTTAGATGCTCTAAAATACACATTCTAACTCTTGGGTCAAGTATGTTCACCAAAACCAGCATCCTTTCTCCAGAAGCATATCCCCATAGACTGAGGGAGGAAGCAGACCTCTTCTAGAATTTCATATCTTAGTATATGTTGGCTCTATGTTGATACTGTTAGAACAATTAACTGATACAGTCCATGTTTCCTGTGTGCTACAGAAAGAGGTTTAGCTTGTCATCGGCTTCTTCTGAACTTCAGATTACCATTTGTATCAATGATGAATCACACTATAGAGTATAGCTCTGTAAAATACTGTCTAACCCCCTAATTGTGATTCGCTGACAATATTAATCCTCACAGCCACAGGGTCTGTTTTGCTTCCCCTGAGCCTAAAATACAATCTTATGTTGCAATTCTTATTCAAACTCACATTGTTGTCTCAGATGGGATAAAAGATAATAGCCTTCATGCTCATACAGGACATGATATTAAAACAAGAATAAAATTAAAACATCGATCATAATCCTCTGCCCCAAGGATAGTAATTTTCCACTACTGCTGGTCATGTACTGTGCTTAACTTTTGACTTGGTTCCTGGATCATTAAGAACTTTATACATTTGGGAGGCAATATCAGGTTTCAATTACAGCAAAAAAAAGAAAAAAAAAAACTAAACTTCTGACTAAATGAATTTATCAAAAACATTATTTATTTTCTCACTGCCAGGTTTTCTGATCTCCCCTCCATTCATAAATCTAAGTCTAGTAGCAGTACAGTAACCTATCCTTTATATTTTGCCATGAAAAACATTTACATAAACACCTAATTCCTACCAAATCAGACCTGCTATCTACTGCTATAGCCATTAGTGAACAATGATACTGTAGCACATCACTTACATTTTTCAGATTATATTTACTGGCCCTAAATTAACCACTTAAATTCTTTATACTTGGTTCACTGGAGTCCAACAGGGGTCTACAGTATACTAGGCCCTCCCTCTTTTTTCCCGTTTACACCAAAACTCATCATGTACCCGTACGTGTATTGCATGTGTAGATAGGATTCATGCACCCATAAAAGTAGATCTATTATTGTAACGTTTCTGTGAAATAGACCGACCACAGTGTTGGCCCACAGGCAAAAGGTTTCCCACTTGATAAGTCATTTTGTGGCCCATCTTGTGGTGACAAAGAAACACTAGAATACCCTACAGCAACATGATTTTACTGTACAACACAGCCACAAAAGCCACAACGTTCCCCATTTCTGTGCAGACGCTGTCTCCCAAGAATGCAGCATCATTGCAAAATAAAGATTCTTATCAATTATAATGAAAAGGCACATGTGGTGGCTGTAATCTGAATGCCCTGCATAATGAACCCTGTTAAAAGTCACTTGATCTTGTACTCAGAGTTGAAACCTTTTGTGGTTTAAGTGGTTTTGTAAAAGAACAAACCTAGCCCAATCATGAATTGTATATTCTTCCACAATTGCTATAAAAGACAACAGAATACCATCAGTGCTGTCTGCAACACAATTGGTTTAATTGAAACACACACAATGCTTTGCCACATATTGTCTGAGAGATACAACCTCAAAATTGAAGCATTCCTTTTTTTTCTTTTGTGATCGTGCTCTCATGAGGATGAACAACGACCACCGGAATCATCACAAACTTTCGGGAAGTTCGGGAAATCCGAGAGTGAACTCTTTATTTATTTTCTTTTTCATCTGTTCTCTATATATAACATCACATTTTATAATGAGTTAGATCAAGTTGTGCCAGTGAGAAATCTTGTTTACCAGTTATTGAATTTGTGCGGTGTAATGTACATAGTGTATAAGTCAGTTTAACAGGGCGACCAAAGCAGAGATGTAATCAAAGCTGACAGTCTGTCGCTTTGCCTTAGTATCACATATTGATTTGAAATGTACAGTATATGACAATGAAGATGAGTCCAAGACATAAACAGCACTGTCCCTCTCTGTGGGCTGTATGTCTGCCAAATGAATGTGGTCCAACTAAGCTCTGATTGTTGTCTCACGAAGGCATATGGCTCCAAGTCAAAGCATGTATCATTTTTATGGTCTATATGAAAGGAAATGTTTTTTCCTCCAAAGTTTACTTGATACTGCAGGTGTTGTATACTGTACATGTTGTAGAGCAAGGGTCTTCAACAGGGGGTACGGGACCCCTAGCGGTTCCTCAGAGTTACTACAGGGGATCCTCTAAATCTTTGTTTGATAGGAACTTGTTTTTTCCCCCTTTTTATATTAACCACTTGAACCCTAGCGTCGATATTCTGAGAACTTTAGCCAAAAATAGCAGATCTACAAGCTCACAACGCCTCGCGCTGCGAGGCGTTGTGAGCTTGTAGATTGGCTATTTTCAGCAAAGAGCTTTGGAGGGGAAAAAGAGCAGACTATGTACAGTGAAAATACACATTAACATGAATCCAAAATACACTGATGATCGTGCTGTCAAAAATTTAAACTACCGGTGTATGGAATCTACAGTATGAACAGATTGTGGGGATCCCTGCTTCATCTCTCTCTCAACTAAGGAGTCCTTGGCCTGAAAACGTTGAAGACCCCTGTTTTAGAGAGATGTAAGCTTAAACAAAAAGTACAAACTAGCATACAGTCTAGCTTGAGTCAGTGGTTTCCAACCTTGTTTCCTTGGAGGCCCCCCTTCTTACATCTGACAAAAGCTGAGACCGCCCACAGGTGTGCAGACTGTGCACGCATGCACACACTTGTGTTAACCACTTGAAGGGATATTTCTCTTCAAAACACATCTGGGGGCTTTTTTGTGCACCCCAGACAGTTTTTAAGTTGTTTGATTGAATATTTAGGTATTTGATTTTCATTTTATCTGATCCACCTCCTACAGTACATACTGTACTAGTATGTGCTAAAACAACAGAGACTGACACAATATGTCCATACAGTATATGGACATTCACAGATATGGGCTTTGGTGACATTAGGGATCTCCATATATGGGCTTAAAAGGAACAAGGACAGAATTAATTTGCAAGTGTGGTTGCTGTGTCGTGAGTCACACTTGGAAATTAATTCTGTATTGGCCATATATGTATAGCGAGGCGTAACTGACTGACTGAAAGACATGAGCTGCATGCAGGTTTTCATAGTAAATACGACCTATGGTCGCAATAAACCCAATGATACATTTGAACCATCTTAGATTTATTGAAACCACACATCCTTGGTGACTGATATTGTCCTTCTAATGCGTGAGACAGCCTTGTTTTTTCCATTACTTTTCCACCCATTTATAAAATGTTATTTGTTTGTTTATATTATTTATTAATTCATGTTTATTGTCAAAAGCACGGCCCCTCACTCATTAGATGGAAAAAATATCAGTTACTAGAACCAAGGACGTGTTGTCAGTGAATCTAACATGTTTAAAGAGTTTTAAGTCACAGTTTAGGAAGCGGGTTTGCCGCTCTGACATCATGCTCTGATGTCATGTCACTGTGATGTTAGGGGAACCACTCTAACTGCTGCCACTCTGGCTTCACGCTCTGGCTTCACACTAACAGAATCCCTTTTATGCCCATACATGGAGTTCCCTGATGTCATCAATATTAAGCCCATATCTAACAGGACTTCATATGGGAATGCCCATATATGGAGGCCATATCGGATATACAGCCACATCGATACAGATAGCCAGATGGCCAAGATATGGCGCAACCTCAC